>NC_056732.1:1301577775-1301802775 GCF_019279795.1 Protopterus annectens
AAAAAAAAACATTAAAAGCTTAAGAAGGCCATTAGTTATTAGGAATAATTAAGTCCCAGTATAAGCAAGTCACCTGTTGTACTAAACCTTTTTTTTTTTTTTTTAAACTAAGACATTATATGTTTTATCATTACTAATAAATGTAAACACTGTAGTGTGGTGTGCTTTGATATATTTGACAATGTCACTAATTTCCTTATGATATCTGATATCACTTCAGTGTTCACCAATCCATACTTTAAAAGATCACGTTTCTTTCCTGTGTAAATTGCACTATAAACACAGGTAGCCAAGTAGATTATTCCTTCAGTTATACAAGTAATGAACTGGCCAATACCATATGTCTTCGTTATTTATTGGCTGTAGATTAAAATGTGCTCTATTCTAGTCTACATTTCACACAATTGTCACAAGGAAAACATCTAACCATTTTAAGCAGTTGTGCTTATCAGTGTTAGCTGGTTAACTTATGTATGCCCAACAATTCACCTTTTCTGTTAACAAGTGCCACTGCCTGTCAATTAACTGCCATATTTTAACGATCTTAAAGAAATTATTTCCATAACTGCTGATGAACTAAGTTAGAATCCCTCAACTAATCATGCTACATTTTTATACTGGAGTTGTTGCCTGGATACCAGTTTTGTTTGTCTAATGGCCTTCTCAGTAATATTTCTATCATGTTCACTGTGAAGCTCATGAACTTAATCTTTGGATCTGAAGTAGGAGATTCATTTGTCTGCAACCTGTGGGTTATGGATCCGATATCGGATCCGAACCGGCATGGTTTTCCAGCTATGGATCCGAGCTCTCAGCTCCTCCCCTCACCCTTAATGCCCTGCTCTCCCTACATGACCTCAGATCTAGTTTGCCGCGCTGGTGACCAGATTGGATTTCAGAGCTCTTCAGCTAAGTGGTTGTTATTTCCCTTTAAAGTCTTAAATTTAAAAATTTTTAGTTAGTTTTGTGTGAAAGTTGTAGGTTCCCTATCCTTATAGCTTAACGTTTTAAGTTTTAATAACTTTTATAACTTTTAGTTATACCTCCCCTCGCTGGTGCGTAGTGTGTGTTTGGGCCTGTGTTTGCTTGGCTAGTTAGCCTTTATTATTGTTTAATTTTCAAAAAAAAAAAAAAAGTAGTAGTAGTATCCTTAGGATGTCTGAACCCCCTAAGGCTTTCTTTTTGAAGTGCTCCGAGTGTGGCCATAAGCTTTCTCCTGCTGATGGCCACACTCGGTGCGTTCGATGCCTTGGGGTTGAACACCTCACTTCTGGATGATGTCCTTCAAGGATGCATCTGCAGTCCTAACAAATGGGTTGTCCTGTCGTCAGGCAGCCCTTCGGTCGGCCGGATTCCAAAGTCTGGGTCTGGCCTCGGCTGGTGTCGCACTTCACCCGACGTCATCTCTGCTGGTCTTCGGGTATAAAGGCATCAGCCGACGCCATTTTCCTCAGTCTTTCTTGCCGTGGCGCCAAGCAGAAGCTGTTCGCAAGTGCCGGACGGTCAGATCCAGAGATTACTACTACCGAATACTACTTCGAAGACTTCTAAAAAGCTAAGTACCCCGTTGGGGACTCTTTCTTGCCTCAGCCGATGTCAGAAAAAGTGAATAACTGTTTAACTTGTGGGAAACAAATACCTCATAAAGATTTCCACTCTTACTGCTTACCTTGTTTAGGCCCAGACCACGACGTAGCAGCCTGTTTAGCCTGTGCTTCCTTCAACCGACGAACGCTTAGGCGTCGGTCGGAGTTTGCTGAACAGTTTTTCGGCTCAGATTTTGCGTACATTATGCCGTCGGATCCTCCGACTTCTCAAATTGTTAAGAAACGCAAAGAAAGACCGACACTCGCGGTCCGCGGTTTCGGCCGAAACCACGGTTAAGCAAACCGCGAGTGTCTCTGTTTCGGCCGAAACCGAGCAAACGGGTCAATCTTCAGCCGAATCCATGACCGAGGCTCCTACTACCCTAGTTGAATCGGCCTCTGAAGTTTTGCCTATTAATGTGGTTCCTCTAGAATTATCGGACACCATCCCTTTGGATGTCTCTACCCCAGCACGTGGTGCTGCTAGGCCTCCTGCAGCCATGTCTATAAAGGCCTTTGCCAGGGCTAAAGCAGCCAAATCTGCTAAATCTGTGCCTGTTAAGCACCCCTCACACAGGCCCAGTTCCAGTTCTCAAATGCTTACTCTGGCAGAGGATCTCATCTCTTTAATAAGGGGATCCCAATCTCACCCAGACAGGGCCTCTCAGCCTCCAGAAAAGAGACCTAGAGCAGAGCCCCCTGAGCCAGTGTCCTCAGATGATTCTTCTGATGTTTCAGACAATACAGACCATCCTGAGGCCCCTTTTTCTACTTATGAAGATTCCGATGCTGAAGAATCTATCCCTTCTGCCTCTCCACCAGAGGAATTTTCCTTTGGGGAAAACTTACATGCCATGAGAGAGCAATTCCAATGGCAGGGACAAGATTTCTCTGATTCAAGAAAAAGGCTTAGGACCTTTCTACATTTACCGCAACATAGGCCCTTAGCTATACCTCCAGTTCTTCCTGTTGTGGATGATGCATTTAATGATGTTTGCACTGCTCCTGATACTTTACCTCCAGCCCCTGCCAAGCGGTCCCGGACACTCATCACCACCTATACAAGGCTCCCCTTGCAGATCCTGAGACTATCTCCCAGGGGCCTAAGGCAGTAGCTTCGACCTCAGCAAAAAACCCTCTCCCTTCTGAAAGGGAATCCAGGTCCTTAGAGAGATGGGGTAAAAAAGTTTACACCTCTGCTACTCTCTCAGCTAGAGCTTTGAACTGTCAGTTTCATATGATCCAATACCAAGAGTTTATGCTTGATCAGTTAACTAAGAAACTGTCCTCTGATGATTCCTTAGATAAGAAATATGTTTTAGAAATGGTGAATAACATTCAGCAGGTTAGTAACCATTCTTTAAAATGTGGCTATGATGCACTGGAGGCTTCATTTAGATCAGCCATGACTGGCACAGTTATAAGAAGGCATGCATGGTTGAAAGAACAGGTCTTGCCGGATCATGTTAAAGCAAAGCTATTAGATGCTCCTATGGATAAGGTCAGTCTATTTGGTTCTCCTGCCCAGCAAGTAATGAAGAAAATGGAAGAGAAGGCAAAATCTGTACAAACAGTTAAAGATTTCTTACAGGTTCAGCCCCCAAGGTTTAGCAGGAACTGGCCTTCAAAAAATTGGTCCTTTCCAGACTCCTCTAAACCTCAGAGAGGCAGGAATAGACATTCCAGAGGCAGAAATCAATCCAGAGGAGGTGCCTACAGAGGACGCCAGTGGCAAGGCAATAACCAACGAGGCACAGACACAACCACTGCCACTGCAACAGGACAATCACAGTGACTTGGCTCTGACACCACCTACCAGGGAACAAATAGCAGCACCCTTAGGCGGAAAGTTAGCCTTATTTTCAAAAAATTGGCACTATATCACAAGAGACAAGTGGATTTTGCAAACTATAGACCAAGGCTACAGGTTTCATTTCCACACCTTACCAGTAAAAAGAGGAATGCCAAACCTACCTCCAAATCAAAAAACAGAAGCTCTAAAACAGATAGCTCAATTAACAAAGATGAGAGCTGTGGAAAGGGTACCACCTACAGAACAGGGCAAAGGATTCTACTCCAGACTCTTCCTAGTACCAAGAAAAGAGAAAAGTTGGAGACCTATTCTCGACCTGTCCACCTTAAACACATTCGTCATTGTTCCAAAATTCAAAATGCTGACCCTACAGCAACTTCTTCCCATGCTGGGCAAGGAGTGTTGGCTGGTAACTCTAGATCTCAAGGAGGCATACCTGCACATCCCCATATGACCAAATTGCAGAAGATACCTCAGATTTCTTGCAGGATCAGAGCATTATCAATTCTCAGCATTGCCCTTTGGCTTATCTACTGCGCCCAGAGTATTCACAAAATGCCTGGCATCAGTAATCGCTCATTGCAGGCTACAGGGAATCCAAATTTATCCATACCTGGACGACTGCCTGATACAAGCGGACAACAAAAGCAAGCTGACAAAAGACTTACAAAGAGTCATTTGCTTACTACAAGCCCTGGGATACACAGTCAATTTAAAGAAGTCAAGACTGATACCATCCCAAACAAGAACATTCTTGGGTGCAGAATTGGACACAGTAAAACAGATGGCATTCCTAACTGCAGAAAAACAAGAACAACTCCGTCTTTACTTCTTGGCATTAACAAAGCAGAACAAACTAACAGCAAGGAAAGTACTGCAGGCCTTGGGCTTCATGGCATCATGCATAATCCTGGTCCCCCATGCCAGACTGCATATGAGAAAGCTACAGTGGTACCTAAAGAATTTATGGTCTCAACACAGGCACAGCTTAGAAACCGAAATACCACTAATCCCATGCCTGAAACAAGAGTTCCTATGGTGGGCTCAAGCATGCCAGTCAAACCCAGGCTTGCCCTTCCACAAATTGCAAGCAAGCCAAACCATCACAACGGACGCCTCAGACCTATGTTGGGTGGCACACATGCTGGACAAATGCATACAAGGATTATGGACTCCAGACCAGCTGCACCTGCACATAAATCAAAAAGAAATGCTGGCAGTAAAACTAGCAATCCAGAATTTCAGACCATTCCTCAAAGAAGGCCATTTAATGATAAGGACAGACAACACCACAGTCATGTGGTACATCAACAAACAGGGAGGCACTCATTCATACCCCCTATGCTGAATGACTCTGGACCTATGGAATATGGCTCTGAGCTACAACATCCAGTTACAGGCAATATTTGTACCGGGAAAAGAAAACATCCTAGCAGACATGCTAAGCAGAACTACCTCGGATGCTCACGAATGGATGCTACACCCGGACATCTTCAAGGCCATCACAAAGAAATGGGGAATGCCACAAATAGACCTATTCGCATCCCCACTCAATCACCAGCTCAAGAAATTCTGCACAAGGACATGCCACCCACTTGCATGGAAGGTGGACTCTCTATCCTTCAGTTGAAAAGGCCTGACAACATATGCATTTCCACCTCTTCCTTTGATACACAAGGTACTACTGAAAATCAAAGAGGAACGTCCAAGGATAATTCTGATAGCTCCAAATTGGCCAAGACAACACTGGTATCCATTGCTGAGGAGCATGTCTCGGGGGAGAACGTGGACACTACCCCTGATGCCTTTGATGTTAACTCAGAACGACTACAACATCATGCATCCAAACCTAAAAACTCTGCAACTGACTGCCTGGAACATTACATAACAGCAACTAACCCAGATTTATCCCAAAGGGTTAAAGACATTATCCTTGAGGCCCGCAGACCTTCAACAAGAAGGAACTATGCAGGAAAATGGAAAAGGTTTGTCATTTGGAGTACTGAAAGAGGAAAAGATGTGTCCAAGATAGATATTGCTAACATCCTGGAGTACTTGGCAGAGCTTCTCCATACAGGCCTGTCCTATTCCTCCATCAAAATACATGCATCAGCTATTTCTGCAGAATACAGCTTCGATCCCCCTGTCTTCTCACATCCTCTACTCAGGCAGTTCCTCAGAGGAATCAAGAATGTAAAACCTCCTAGGAAACCACCATTACCAGCATGGGACTTGAACTTTGTGCTAGAAAAATTGACACTCCCTCCATTTGAACCAGCAGCAACAGCAGATCTTCAACACCTATCCTGGAAAACTGCTTTCCTACTGGCAATTACTTCAGCAAGAAGGGTTTCGGAACTACAGGCCTTAATGGCAGTACAACCCTTCCTAATCTTCCATCGAGATAGTGTCCATGAGAACTAATCCTACATTTATGCCTAAGGTGGTATCCAGAGTGTCTCTAAACCAGGCAATCCACCTACCTACCTTCTTTCCCAATCCACAGAACAGGGGGGAAAGACTGCTGCATACCTTGGATGTACATAGACAGTTGCGCTACTACCTGGACAGAACCAAGGGCAATAGAAAAACTGACCAGCTTCTAGTAGCTTATGCAACAGGAAGGGAAGGAAAAGCAATTTCCAAACAGACAATCTCCAAGTGGATAGGAAATTGCATAAGATTCTGTTACTCCTACCATGGAAAGCAAATTCCACAGAACATAAGACCTCACTCTACAAGGGCTACAGCCACTACCACAGCTTTCTTACGAGGAGTGGCTACCAAGGACATTATTGAGGCGGCTACTTGGACCTCCGTGCATACATTTGCCAAGCATTACAACTTACCTCTATACTCTAGATCCCGAGCAGGGTTTGCCACTGCTGTATTGCAAGGGATCCTAACTACACCATAATTCTTCTTCCTCCTCCCTAGTTTGGCTATGGTATTCTACCCATTTGTTAGGACTGCAGATGCATCCTTGAAGGACATAGTACAGTTTTGTACCTACCATAAATGTAGATGTCCGAACAGGATAGCATCTGCAGTCAGGATTACCCACCCTCCTTCCCTCTGTGGTACTCCTAGGGTATTTACCCTCCTAATAGCTAGCTAGGGGGGGATCTCTTATGGTGTATTTGTTTGTATATATGTACATACATACTTATTTTTTGTGTTTGCCTACTATTTTTTTTGGAAACATTGGCATTTACCCAAAATTTAGTTTTCCAAGAGGGCAACTGGCATCTGGGGCAAGAAACACTGAGGAAAATGGCGTCAGCTGATGCCTTTATACCCGAAGACCAGCAGAGATGACGTCAGGTGAAGTGCGACACCAGCCGAGGCCAGACCCAGACTTTGAAATCCGGCCGACCGAAGGGCTGCCTGATGACAGGACAACCCATTTGTTAGGACTGCAGATGCTATCCTGTTCGGACATCTACATTTATGGTAGGTACAAAACTGTACTTTCCATTTGTGCAGGGTTCAACCCCAGGGCATTGAAGGAGCGGAGGTCGAAGCTGGTCCTGGCGGGACTTTTGCCCCCGGACTCTGCTTCGGCTACCGCTCCTTCAGGGGGTACCGTTTCTACGGTTCCCTCCTCTCCTGCTCCCCCTCCTCCACCTGGGACTCAACCTCCCTCTAGTGGTTTGGAGGAGAGGGAAGCAAGAAAAAAGGACCGGAGGGAGAAGCACCATAAGCGGCGGGCCGAGACCTCTGTTTCGGCCCCGCCAAGCGGGCTTCTCCTCCGGCTTCCTTGTCTGCTGGTTCTCCCCCTCCTCGGCTCCGGTCTCCAGTGTGCTTCTCACCGGGACCTGAGGAGGAGGAGACCCGATCTCCGTCGAGGCTATCGAGGAGGCACTCAAGGCCTACCTCGGTAGCCTCGTCGAGATCTACGTACAGTTTATCTGACGCTGATCTGGACCGGATGATGAGAAGGTTCATCCAGGCCCAGATGCAGATGGGTGTGCTCCTGCCTCCCCCCCCCCTCTGGGGGGGGGAGCTCGACCCCTTTCTTTAAACCTATAGCTCCTTCTCCGACCCGCTACCCGGGTTCGGAGTGGTTGGAGCCGAGCAGCTCGAGCGGGGTGGGTCGGCGCCGATAGTACTGGGTACTTCGGATCCGACCCTGCCCTCGGGTACTTCGGATCCGACCTCTCGGAGCCTGGATCCGAGCTTTGGATCCGGGGGGATCAGTGCTCCTTCGGCGCCGTCGGTGTCGGAGCGCACTGCCCCCTCGGATCTGAGTGCTTCGGTGCCGGCTCCGATCCACTCTTCGGATCCGAGGGGGAGCCGATTATCGGATCCTTTGGTTGAGGTTGGCTCCCCCTCGGCTTTTGATGTAGTGGAGAGGGCCCTGTTGAGGGTTTCCGGACCCCCGGCACTTGCTTCGCCCGTCCGCTCCATCTGCACTGGGCCAGGCTTCCACCATCCGGCCACTGGGACAGCCCGCTCCTTTGCCCCAAGTTGTTCCTTTGGAACATGACACCGCTTGCAAGGGGCCTCGGACAGCCCCCCTGAGGATGCCCCTCGCAAGCATATGTGCAAAAGGAGGCACATAGACTCCCCCAAGTCTCTCACAGAAGACACGGATTTGGAGGAAGGGGAAGGCTCCCCAAGATCACCCCCCGAGGATGTCTCCTTTGGAGACATCATGGAAATGCTTCACATAAGGGGGGGTGGTCTGCCCCCAAGTCTTCCTCGGACGAGTCCGTGTTCTTGGAGGCATTTGAAGCGGGCCCGTCTACCTCTTGGGTGTCCCCTCCTGCCGACCCCCTGGTGGACCTCATTACCACCAGGGCGTGGAAGGAACCGGACACCGTGGAGCCAATCCCAAAAAGGCCAGACCGCATCCTTAGTCCCCCGGCTGACCGTGCCCACTGGAGCAAGGGGCCTCCGGTAGATGCCATGTTGACGGCGGCAACCACCAAGAGGGAACTTGCTCAGGAGAGTCCCTCAGTCCATCCCCCCGAGCAAGGAGTCTTGGATGATGGACCGCTTGGGGAAGCGAATGTTTAGTTCAGCGACCTTTTCAGTGAGGGCGCTGAACTACTTGGCACATGTGATTAGGATGCAGCGCGATCTTATAAAGGAATACGCTGCATCCCCCCCAGAGTCCATGTCGGAGGAGGACAAACTGTTGCACTCCACCCGTATGGCCACTCTCAGGTCCGTGACTAATACCTCTATGCGGTTACTGTCCCATGCTACGGAGGGAGCCGCAGGTGCAGGCCTAGTTACTAGACAGTCCTGGCTCCGCCATTGTGATTTCACGGAGCCCTTCAAGGCGTCATTCGCGAACGCTCCCTTCGATGGTTCTGCCCTTTTTGGCAAAACGGTTCGCGATACTTTGACCCAGAGCTAGAAGGATGGGAAGACGCTGTCTGCCTTCGGAATCCGCTTCTCGGTGCCCCAGAGGTCCTATTCTAGGAACCAAAAGGGCCAAAAGAAGATGTGGTTCCGGAAGTCACAGCAGTCCCAACCCGCTCCAGACAACCAGTCCTTCCGTGGCAGAGGACGACAGGGAGGATGCTGCCCTAGGGGCAGAGGGGCTCCCAGGAACTTCGGGTCCAGAGAACCTTTCTCTGAACGGCCCGCGCAGCAGCCCTGAAGGGTTGCCCGACTGCTCCACTCTGGAGGCAGTCGGGGGGCGTTTCTCAGAGCACCTAGCGGCATGGGAGTCCATAACATCAGACCGCTGGGTCCTCCGCATCATATCCAGAGGATACCTCATTCCGTTTCATCACACCCCAAAATTAAAGTCCCTCCCCGGCGTTCACCCGGTCAGTGGGAGGCCGCTTTGGCAGAAATTGGCTATCTGCTGAAGAAAAGAGCCATCCAGCCCGTCTCCCCAGACCAGATCGGATCAGGGTTCTACTCCAGGTTCTTTTTAGTGCCAAAAAAGACGGGGGACCTAAGACCAATTTTAGACCTGTCACTCTTAAACCTTGCAGTTCCCAAGGAGAAGTTCCGAATGGTTACCTTGCAGTCCATTCTCCCCCTTCTGGGAGAAAATCATTGGATGTGCTCTATAGACCTCAAGGATGCGTACTACCACATTCTAATGGACAGACGCTCCAGGAGGTTTCTTCGCTTCCAGCTGGGAGCCAGTCACTACCAATTCAGGGTCCTTCCCTTTGGTCTCACTACAGCCCCCAGGGTGTTCACCAAAGTATTAGCAGTGGTAGCGGCCCACCTGATGCTTCAGGGGGTACAGGTCTTCCCATACCTGGACGACTGGCTCCTTACCGCCCCAACAAGGCATCTACTGTTATTGGCGAGACTCCTTTCTCCATCTAGCTCCCCGCCTGGGCATCACGATAAATGCAGAAAAATCCAACCTAGCCCCTACGCAGCTCATAGATTTTATAGGGGCCAGGTTAGACACGAGACAGTTGAGAGCCTTCCTCACGGCGGACAGAGTTCAGAATCTACAGCTCCAGGTGCGGGCCATCCTCCACTCCAGCTCAGTTCCGGCGGAATTGGTCCTGAGGGCTCTAGGGTCCATGGCAGCAGCGATAGCCCTTCTACCTCTCGCCAGGCTCAATATGCGGGTCCTTCAATGGACACTCCTAGTTCAGTGGTCTTATCTTGCTCTCCCTATGCATCATCCCATTGTGATCAGCAAGGCTTGCAAGCGGTCCTTCTTGTGGTGGCTCCACTCACAAGATCTCCACAGAGGCCGCAACTTTTGTGCTTCTCCCCCTCTCGCCACGGTGACCACGGACGCCTCCCGCCTCGGGTGGGGGGGGGGCATTTTGCAGGCCGGACGGTCCAAGGCACGTGGAACGATTGAGACCTTACTGCATATCAATGTTCTAGAGATGAGAGCAGTGCTCTTAGCGTTGCGAGCAGGTCTTACCCTCTTTGTCGAGAAGCCATGAGAGTGTGGGAATGGGCAATCTCCACCAACCGCTTTCTCATCGCAACGCATATTCCGGGTCGGTCCAACATCCTTGCGGACAAGCTCAGTCGCACCATTCTCTCCCCTTACGAGTGGTCTCTCAATGCTCAAGTAGCGAAATGCATCTTCGCACGGTGGGGAACTCCTTGTTGCGATCTTTTTGCATCTCCCTCAAACACCAAGTGCGACAGTTTTTTCGCTCTAATACCTCCGACCGGAGATACCCCAAGAGACGCTCTGGTGCATGCTTGGCCCCCCGGTCTTCTTTACGCTTACCCTCCTTTGCCTCTGATGCTCCAAGTTCTTCAGAAAGCCTCCCGGTTGGGGTGCAGAATGATTCTCATTGCCCCATTCTGGCCTCGACAGATCTGGTTCCCTTTCCTAAGGTCTCACTCAGTGAATCCACCTTGGATTCTAGATCCCATTCCGGATCTGATATCTCACCCAACCCCGAATCTGGACAACTTGAAGCTAACTGCTTGGCTGCTCCAGTTCCACTCCTGATCAGGACTCCCGGTATTTCGTCTCCCGTTAAGGCCATCCTGGTAGCGGCTCATAAACCATCTACCAGGAAAGTTTACCGCAGCAAGTGGAAACGGTTCTCCATTTGGGCGGAGCGGCAAGGTCTAGACCCCTTCACAGTTCCCCTTCCTCTGGTGCTTGACTTCCTAACCACTCTTTTTAATGATGGTGCCAGCAGTTCCACGGTCAAAGTACAACTTGCAGCAATTTCTCACTATCATATTGGTCATGACTCCAGTCCACTGATGTCTGCCAAATTGTGTAAAATCTTCCTGAAAGGTACTTTTCTTCTTAGGCCCCCTGTAAAGCAAGCGGTTCCTCCTTGGGACCTTTCTTTGGTTCTTCAGGCCTTGACCGCTCCCCCCTTCGAATCTGCAGCCACGGTAGATCTGAAATTTTTATCTCTCAAGACAGCCTTTTTAGTGGCCATTACTTCGGCCAAGAGAGTTTCGGAACTTCAAGCCTTGTCCATCAAACCTCCTTACTTGGTCTTTCATCCGGACCGTGTATTCCTCAGGACCAACCCGTCCTTTCTTCCTAAGGTAGCTTCTGAAACAAATATTAATCAATCCATTAACCTCCCTGTTTTCTTCCCTAAATATCAAAACAAGGGTGAATACAAGCTACATTCCTTAGATGTTCACAGGCAGCTTCGTTTTTATCTGAACAGGACAGCTGGTCATAAGCAATCCGACCAGTTGTTTATTTCCTTTGCTAAATTCAATTTGGGTAAACCAATTTCCAAAGTCTCCTTATCAAGCTGGATTTCACAATGCATCTTATTGGCTTATCAAGCTTCTGGGAGGCCCGCACCTGAGGGAGTACATGCCCATTCAACCCGGTCAGTTTCTACCTCAGCAGCCTTTAAAGCTAGGATTCCTCTGGATGATCTTTGTTCAGCAGCCACTTGGGCTTCATCCCATACCTTTATTTCCCACTACAAGTTGGATATTACATCTAGAGGTAGAGCATCCTTTGGCTCCGCGGTGCTCGAATATCCTTCCATGACCGCCCAAGATTCAGGTAGCTGGGGACTCTGTCCCACAGGTTGCAGACAAATGAATCTCCTACTTCAGATTTAGAAGTTATGTACTTACCATAACGTTCCATCTGAGTAGGTGTATTCATTTGTCTGCAACTCCCGCCCTCCTATCCCCCTGGCCTTGTCAGTTTCCTGCATAGTACGTGTTACCCTTTCTAGGGTATGTTGATTTATGGCAAACTCGATCTGAGGTCATGTAGGGAGAGCAGGGCATTATGGGTGAGGGGAGGAGCTGAGAGCTTGGATCCATAGCTGGAAAACCATGCCGGTTTGGATCCGATATCGGATCCATAACCCACAGGTTGCAGACAAATGAATACACCTACTCAGATGGAACATTATGGTAAGTACATAACTTCTAATTTTGATGGTTTAGCTGCTTTCATCATTGCAAATATATCTTACCCTCACAATTTGAATCTTAATGATATTGTGAGTAGTGTGTTTAGGATGGCAACTAAAAGACAGCAACAATGAAATTCTTAGAGAATGGTTTCCTGTAGGTCCATAAGTAGTTACTAGGCATGTAATCCAGGAGACACAGTGCCTTTAATGCTCCTTTCTGAATTTTGGTAAGACAGACACTTAAAAATAATTGAAAATAACTCTACTTTGAGGATATATTTCAACCCAAATTCAGCGTTTTATTACAGTGAAGTAATGTCATCATTTAAGAACGGCTCCCCTTCTGTACCAACCAACAGTCATCTAGAGGCATCTGTGTCATATCAATGTGAATTAGGTAAGCATCAGATGTGGCATCAAACAAATAGCGTGTTTCAAAATATCCCATACGTGTTGCCATAAATGAGTGTAAAAAGATAGCCGTACCCTGTAATTGTAAAAAAACAGATGTCTTGGAAATGCTAAAGCACTAGCTAAATCATTTGAAATGAAAAAAGAAATGTTAATCTGTGCTTGGTAAATGTCAGCTTTGTTGAATACTTCCAAGCTCCAAGCTCTTTTCATGAGGAATGTTCATGTAAAAGGACTTGAAACTAAAGTATAAAGAAGCCATCCTTTTAGCACTTACATACCATTTACCAGGTGTAGAAATTCTGTTGTATTCTTGATGCAGGTCCTGATGAGGAACAAAAGATGTTTCCATTTTATCGCCAAGAATAAAGAAATGGATTCAGTCAAAGAATGGTTACAAAAACAATTAGGAAGCCAGTTTCACCATCAAGTGTTCTGTGTATTTTTGCAAGATGTTAGTATTAAACTGAGGGGTTTATTTGTGTGAGTTGTTTTAAGTGTGTAAAGCTTGCTGTTGCTGTGAAGGTTTCTATTGAGATGTTTCCAAACACACACACACACACACACACACACACACACACACACACACACACACACACACACACACACACACACAAACTTAGACCAATCAGTCTGCAGAATCTACAGAAGAAAGTTTCCATATAAACAACTATCTTGCCAAAGACAAAGAACATCTTCCATATAGAAAATGTAACCATTTTATCTGCTAGTGTTGGACTGGCCTAAAAAGAAAAAGATATTTCCTAAAAAGCCATAGCCAGAATATATATGAGGGAAATCGTCCTGAAAGTGAATGCACCCCCCCCCCCCGCCAGATCAGGAATATTAAAAATTCAGATAATTGTGTGCACATCATAATGAGGGACATTGACAAAGATGGAAAAAGAAGTATGCAAACTACTCAAGTGTCAGTATTCCTAGAATCAGGTGTAGAACTGAACATTGTTAATTGATCCATTTTCTCTTGTTTGCATGCAAAAAATATTTTGAAAGGTCTATAGTTCATCACATTTTCCATATACGAGAACAAAATCACTACCAATCATCTCAACATGCAAGACTAAGAACATATATAGTCAATGGAAATGATAGACCGTTTTTAAGTGATATAAATGCTGAGAATCAGAGACCAGTCAAAACACAGAATTTACTAAGCAACAGTCTGATGCAAAATCAGTAGCAGATGCTGTAGAAGAGGAATATTTACTGTTAAAAGAAGTTGAAAAACTTTCAGGTAGGCTGCATATGGATTAACTCAACTTGTTCATCTGCTTCAGATATCAACACAATATAAAAACACACTAGAAAACAGTGAAGCAGCATACAGAGCAGTAATCATACTGACCACAGTTTTTTTATTTACTGAAACGGTCAATTCTTTTTTTTTTTAAACGGTAAAAGCCAATGCCATGCTGCATCATATCGGTAAATAAGTCAGGAAAGAACGCACGAGCCTTCCGGTCCCAGAACTGCAATATGGTCCCTTTCCGATTCATCTTAGTGCAAGAAATCAGACCAAAGCCTAAAGTAAATGGGGGAACAACTGCTCCAGACAGTGAAGGTCTTCTTTTCAAAACGATCGTTCTTTGCATTCGTTTTGCAATGAACGATCGCTCTAAAAACTCACACACTGAAATATAAAACAGTTGCAAAGCTGGAGGAACCTCTCGGACTCTTTCAGAAAAAAACAACAAGGTGATCCAACCAATCCTAAATGCAGACTACAGTTCCCCTTAGCTCGAACAGACGAGTGACACACAACAAAGTGCCAACAGCCTCACTTTATTCCAAGATACAAACAACGTAGTAAAAATATACAGCACAGAGCTCTCTCTAATTTATATACAGCACAGAGCTCTCTATAATTTATAGAGAGATCTGTGCTGTACATTTTACTACGTTGTTCGTATCTTGGAATAAAGTGAGGCTGTTGGCACTTTGTTGTGTGTCACTCGTCTCTTTCAGACAAAGCCTAAAATAATGGGGGGAACAACAACAATGTGAAAATACAACGATCGTTCATTGTGGTTTCTATGGAAATGAACCACAATGAGCGATCGCTCTAAAAACTACATTATTAAAGTACAGAACAGCTGCAAAGCAGGAGGAATCTCTCAACTTCTTAGAACAAGTAATCGAGACAAAGCCTAAATAATGGGAGAAACAACAGCTCCGGACAGTAAATGTTTTGTTTTTACAACTATCGTTCATTGCGGTTACTACAGAAACGAACCACAATGAACGATACTAATGTTTGGAGTAGTTGCAAAGCAGGATCTCAGCCTCTGCCATGCAGAAATCTGGACATTGTTTAAATATTGTTCTTACAAACTTAAAAGTTGATAAAAAAAGTTTTGCTTTAGTATGAATTTTCTGAAGGGTATAAAATTGGAAACTGAATTGTTTGCTATTATTTTCTTGGTTATGATTTGGGACTGATTTAGCAGAAAACCACAATTTTATGAAAACCGGACCTAAGTATAAGGCAAACATCTGGATATTCCGTGATAGGACCATAAACACAAAGCGTAGTTGACACTGGGAACAAAAACAGGACTGGAATTGAATACTGCCATGCCAAGTAAATGAAAAAGGACACCATGGGTGGGGATGTGAGTGACGCGGTAAAGTGGGCGTGATTTGGTCAGCTTTAGTGTGGACCCGAATTTTAAACTCTGGGATTGTCCCTTTAACATATAATGTTCCTCCTGTTTTGTCCATTTTCATTCTTTCTCAACCTCCCTGCCCTCCTTCCCCGTCCATAGCTTGAAAGACCTGATGGAGATACAAGTGGGAACCACAGTTTTTCCTGTTTCTGAGCCCCTGAACTGTGCAATCTCTCTATATCTCTTGTTCTGTATGGTACATATATGATTATTTAAATGTTTTTGTATATATCCTGTACATATTTTAGCAGCAAACTCGATCTGAGGTAATCTGGAGGAATGAGGCATTATGGGTTGGAGAGGAGGAGCTCCAGCTTCTAATCCTAAGATTGTATAGCTGCTAAGTTGGGTCCGAGGGTTGGATCCAAAACCCACAGGGTGAGGAAGAATGAAAATGGACAATACAGATGGAATGTTATGGTAAGTACATAACTTCTTTTTTCAGTGAGGGAAAAATGCCGTTATAATTTCTTTGAAACATATGATTTGTAAAACTTGAATTTCCTCAGCCTACTGCTGTTCCTCCTTCCTGATTTAGAGGATGCATTTATTACAGCCTGCAACATCATCCAGCCAGCAGCCCCAAAGAGAATGTGTAAAGTTTATCAGTCTTAAATACTTATTTTCTAATCCAAGATCTGTTCCTGCAGTGATTTCTTTGTCAAAATTTTCAGCAGCTAAACATTTCATAATTGCTAATCCTCTCTCACTGACAAGAATAGGAAAGCTTTTGATACATTTGGGAAAAATTGTGTAGTCTTTTACCACTATTCTTTTTTGACTCCTTAATTGGCAAGGCTCAAATAGGTTTTGTGTGCTGTTTTTGAAAATATGAATAACATTACTACCACTTTTTTTCATCTGAGGGTAAATCTTCTCTTAATGATCTTATTACTTCTGTTTCTCAAGTAACCATTCTTTGAAGTGTTATGAAAAAAAAACAGAAACAAAGAAGCCTGTTAGAGTTGCATAAAATCCTTTACTGGTGTCTCCTGGTACCTTAGCTTATGCCTTCATGGGATAAATTACACACCAGAAAAAAACCTTCTTTATATAGTAGTATATCAGTCAACACCACATTCAAACAGTGTTCATATTAAAGTGAACATGTCCCTTTTGAACAAAGGAACATAATATGAAGTCAGACACATTTCCATTATTGTTCCCAAAACACTTCCCATGCAAAAGTTACACATTGAAATTTACTTCTAAATTCAAACCTGTTGGAAAAAAAGTATTAAAATTGACAATGAATTTAGATGCTAGGTAGTCCAACTCACCTTCATGTTTACATATGGGTTAGTGCCGATCCTCGGGTCCGACTCGGCCGATTTTCAAACTCGAAGACTTCTGGTTTGCTCGTGGCTAAGCAGGTATCCCATGCTGCACCAGTGCAATCCCCAGATCTCATTTCCCACGTCGACGAGTTTGGATGTGCTTCTCTTGGCTCTGGCTAATTTTTGCAGTTTTCATTATTCTAGTATCATTTTGCATAGTTATTGAATATATACAATGTGAGAGTGTTCAATCTCGCCTTTGTTCTTACACATGGGTTCGGAGCCGATCCTCGGCTCCGTGCCGGCCGACTGCAAGCTCTGCATCGAGAAGAAGCTCGAGGACATCTAATACCCACAATCCCCCTCTGCCTTTACCTCAGATCTAGTTTGCCGCTGCTGCATTCGCATCGCTGGAGGCTAGCTCGAGGCTTTTTCAGATAAGATTTTAACTATTTTGGTTAAATTCTCAAAAGAACTTGTCTAAGATCTCTAGTTATTGATAGTTAGTGTATGGTGTGTGAGTAGAGCAGAATTCTCGGTACCGTTATCTTAGTTTAACTTAGTTAACTAACTGGTATAGAGTTTTTCGGGGCCTATCACCCCTACTTGGATTGACAATCGGACTTACATTCTACCGGATTTGACATTTTTTTACCTGGATTGACTGTTACTGGACTTGACTGTTTGTTTCTCTTTCTTAATTATGTCTGAGAAAATGAAATCTGGCTTCAAACGTTGTCAGTGTGGCCAAAAGATGTCGGTCACGGACAACCACAGTTCCTGTGTCTACTGTCTTGGCCCTCTCCACTTACAAGAGGACTGCTCTATTTGTCACTCTTTTAGTGGGAGGGTCATGACAGATAGGCGCAGGAAACTGATGGATAGAGGATTGTTGAAACCCTCTTTCCAGGAGGCTCTGGATGCTTCAGACCAGGCATCCAAGTCCTCGAAGGAATCGAAGACGTCGGAGCCCAAGTCATCGGCTCCGAGCTCTTCGGGTATAGTTAGATCACCGGTTCCACAGACTTCGGGGCCGAGTGTTCAACTGTTGGCAGTTTCCGAGCCTCGAGTCTTGGAACCGGTGACGGAGCTCCCTCCACCGACTCTGTTGAGGTCGGCTCCGTCTTCGATCCCTTCAACTCGTTCTTCCAGAGCCCTTTCCGACACCGACGTGGACCGTGTGGTGCAGAAATTGATGGAGCATACGGCCCTATCCAAGCTTATATCGGTCTCCTCTCAGTTGATGTCGAGACTTGAAGGCCTGCCACTATCTCCATCTGTTCCTCCTCCGAGACCTGTCCAGTCTTCGGAGCCGGAAGAAGCTGAACTGATGATTGTGGAGCCCTCGGTGCCAGAACCGTCCTTTTCTCGGTCGGCACCGTTCACCTCGACTCCATCCGATCCGGTACTGGAGTCTCTGGGCCGAAGATCCATCCTTGGTTCCGGGACCGAGTCGGACCGATGTTTCGTTCCGACGCTCCCTCTCGGGCCTCGGCACGGATCGACTCGGTTCCGTCCTCGGGTCGGTGCCTTCGGTTCCTGTTTCGGGATTCTTCCCATTTCTTCGAACCGGGAGATACCTCGACTCGGGACCCGGGGCCTTCGACCTCATGAGGAAGGTGTTGTCTACACAGACAACCACATCAGCAGGTACAGCTTCTCCTCCCCACAAAGGACCGTTATCCTCCTCTGCACCCACGGCCACGTCCAAGCGTCTGGCACCAGTGTCTCAGCCACCCCTGGAGGGTGCCCCTCTTCCTCGGAGGCTTCTTCGGATGCTCCCCACGAAGAAGTCCCTAGGAAAAGACTGTGTAAGAGGAGACACTTGGATTCTCCACAAGAATCCTTGACATCTGATACTGACTTAGATGAGTCAGAAGGGTCCCCTAAGTCACCTTCAGAAGATGTCTCCTTTTCTGACATCTTGGAGATCCTAAAACAGAGAGGTGACTGGCAAGCCCTCCCCCCTTCTGAGGATGAGTCAGTTTTGCTGAAGGCATTTGGTGCTCGCCCTTCCTCCTCCTGGGTCACTCCGCCTTCGATGAGTTAATGGAGTTGATTGCTCGAAGGGTGTGGGAGACACCTGACATGGTGGAACCAGTCCCTAGGAAGCCAAATAAGTACATTACGGCACCACAGGACAAGGCTTACCTCACCAAAGGAGTTCCAGTAGACGCCATGGTGGTGGCAGCGCCACAAAAAGGAGATGTCGGAGTCTTCCTCATCTGTCCATCCGCCTAACAAAGATTCTAGGACCATGGACAGATACGGGAAGCGCATTTTCAGTTCAGCGGCTTTCTATGCGTTCCCTGAACTATTTGACTCATTTTACACGTTTGCAGAGGGATCTAGTCAAAGAGTTGGGAGATACCCTCCAGGGTACTACAGATGCTGCTGTTTCAGAGAGTTACAGCGCATCTCAACACCCTTACGTCCATTGTAAACTCGTCCATGAGGCTGATATCCTATGCAGCGAAGGATCGAGTAGGGCAGCGGCTTCAGCGATTGCTCTTCGTAGGCAATCCTGGATGCGCTTATGTTCGTTTGCAGAAGCCTTCAAGTCTTCCTTTACTAACGCCCCATTTGACGGCGCCACACTTTTTGGCCCTAAAGTAAAGGAGACCCTTACCCGGTGTGAACAGGAGGGAAAGACTCTGTCTGCTGTCGGAGTCCGTTTTCCACCCTTCCAGACCGTACCCCAAAGGGCAACGTGGTGGGAAAATGTGGTTTCAAAACCCCAAGGATCTTTCCCAAACACACAGGGTGATGCCCCTCTAGAGGCAGAGGGGGCAGAGGTGGAAGACGCCCCTGGCGGCAGAGGGGTCCAAAACCAAGGTGACAGGGATAATCTCCCTGGCAAACCTTTTCAGCACTCCTGAGAGGAGGCCCGACTGTCCTGCTCTGGAGGCAGTCGGGGCCGCTTAGCTTTATACCCTCAGGCCTGGCAAAACCTTTCTTCAGACAATTGGGTAAAAGCATTGTTACCAGAGGTTACAAAATCCCATTTCTATCCACACCCATTCCAAAGAGAAAACTCCCAGATGTACCACCCCATCTGCGAGACCCAGCAGCTACAGAAATTTCAAAGCTGCTAGAAAAAGAGTCATCCAACCAGTCCCAGTGGACCAAATAGGATTCGAACTTACTCAAGGTTCTTTTAGTTCCAAAGAAAACAGGGGACTGGAGGCCGATTCTGGACCTAAGCCATCTCAACACCTTTGTCAAGAAGGAAAAGTTCCGAATGGTCACGCTTCAATCGATCCTTCCATTTTTACGGAAGGACAACTGGATGTGCTCGATAGATCTGAAGGACGCATACTACCACATCAAAATGGCCAGGGCGTCCAGGGATCATTTGCGCTTCCAGCTGGGAGCCAGTCACTATCAGTTTCGAGCCCTGCCCTTTGGTCTGACTACAGCCCCCAGGGTCTTCACCAAATGCATGGCAGTGGTAGCGTCTCATCTGAGACGCCTAGGATTCCAGGTGTTTCCGTGATCTGGACGACTGGCTCCTGTCTGCCACCACCAGGCGTCAACTGATACAAGCCAGGGATTACACCCTACAACTTTGTACACACCTTGGCATTTCAGTAAATTTGAAAAATCTTTGCTACAGCCATCACAGCATATCTTATTCATAGGAGCGGAATTAGATACTGGCCATTTAGTTCTAAAACTTCCTACAGAAAGAATAGTAGCACTTCAATTCAACATTTCCCTTCTACTGTCGTGCAGGAAGTCACCGACAAAAATTGTTCTGAAAGTCTTGGGTCTCATGGCAGCTTCTCTCATTGCGATACCATTGGGAAGACTGCACATGAGAGTGCTACAATGGCTTCTGTTTGCACAATGGTCATTCCAACAACTTCCACTGACTCACGAAATTTTGATAACGAAAACATGCAAATCACACCTAATGTGGTGGTTACAGACTTGCAACCTATCCAGCGGAAGACCATTTGTGCTACCCGCACCGTCAGCGGCTTGATAACCACGGACGCTTCCCTGATAGGGTGGGGGGGCATCTTTCAGGGACAGACAGTCCAAGGCGAATGGACCAATCTGGAGTACAATCTGCACATCAATGTTCTGGAGTTGAGGGCAGTGTTTTGGCGTTGCAACACTTTGCTCCCCTCCTTCCTCCAGGGACCATTGCAGTTCAGACAGACAACATGTCCGTAGTCTGGTACATAAACAAGCAAGGGGGAACCAGGTCTTACCAACTATGCAGAGAGGCCATGAGAATTTGGCAATGGGCAGAGTCCACCGGTCGCTTTCTGATCGCAACGCACATCCCGGGGTCATCCAACGTCATAGCCGACAGGCTGAGCAGGGCAATACTATTGCCTCACGAGTGGTCCCTCAAACAGTCAGTTGTGAGAAGGATTTTTCGCAAATGGGGCCAGCCTACCTGCGATCTGTTTGCGTCTCCAATGAACGCCAAATGCAGGAGCTACTTTGCCCTATTACCCTCCAGGGAAGTCCCCAGGGACGCTGGTGCACGATTGGCCCCGGGTCTCCTATATGCTTTTCCTCCATTTCCCCTGATTGCAAAGTTTTTACAGAAAGCCAACAACCTTCAGAGGACTATTATTCTCATTGCCCCGTTCTGGCCTCGTCAAATTTGGTTCCCCTTTCTATTGCGTCACCGCATTCGGGGACCTTGGATGCTGGACCCAGAGCCAGATCTACTGACTCACTCGTCAGGAGTTCCTCACCCATCTCTAGAATCTCTCCATCTAGCAGCTTGGCTGCTCCGCTTCCCTTTCTAGCCAGGTCGGTTCCACTTACATCGGCGGTTCAAGATATTTTAGTAGCTTCTCATAAAGCTTCCACTACTAAGACTTACACCAGTAAGTGGAAACGTTTTGTCTTTGGGCGGAGTCACATCATTTGGACCCTGTTAGAGCTCCGTTAAACAAGGTTTTAGAGTTCTTGACTGAACTATTTCATGAAGGAGCTTCCCCGGCTACTTTAAGAGTACAGTTAGCTGCCATTTCTAACTATCATGTAGAGGAATGTGGTGCGCCTATTATGGCTCACAGACTTTCTAAAGCCTTTTTAAAAGGTTCTTTTCATATCAGACCACCAGTCAGAAGTCCGACATCACCGTGGAATTTAAACCTGTTGCTCTCTAAATTGATGTTGCCACCCTTTGAACCAGCCTCAAGTTGCACATTGAAATTTTTGTCATGGAAAACTTTATTTTTAGTGGCCATTACATCTGCTAGACGAGTGTCTGAGCTTCAGGCCCTTTCTGTCAAGCATCCTTATTTAATATTTCATTCTGACAGAGTATCCCTACGCACTAATCCATCCTTTCTTCCCAAAGTTTGTTCTTCTAGTAATATCAATCAGTCCATTGAATTACCCACCTTCTTTAAGAACCACTCTAATAAATTGGAGTATATGTTGCACAAACTGGACGTCCATAGACAACTCAGATTTTATTTGGATAGAACAAAAGATCACAGGAAATCTGATCAACTATTTCTAGCTTTTGCTGACAGCAGAAAGGGTCTTGCAGTTACGAAACGAACTCTTTCTAAATGGCTAACTGACTGTATCACATATGTTTATGAAGCCTCTAATCAAACATTATCAACAAAACCCAAAGGACATTCCACCAGATCAGTTTCTACATCTTTGGCTCACGCAGCTCGCTTACCACTAGACACTATTTCGCGGCTGCTACTTGGGCTAAACCACATACATTTATATCTCATTACAAAGTGGACAGGGTTTCTAGGGATAGGGCAACCTTTGGTTCCACTGTGCTCAAGAACGTTCTCCCTTGAGTTCCTCAGGATCATGGAGCTAGGACGCTACCCATGTGTAAGAACAAAGGTGAGATTGAACACTCTCACATAAAGAAGTTATGTCCTTACCATAACGCTCCATGTGGAGTGTTCATCTCGCTTGGTTATTACACTCCCACCCTTCCCACCCTTAGGAAGAACGTTCGATTTGGTGCCTGGTCTGGAGTATTCTCCTTCTGCTGTTGCAGTATTAGTGTTACTATCATACCCTTGGTATGTTTGTATATATGTACTTTTATGTATATAGTTTGGCATGTGTGCGTGCTTTATGTCTGGTTTGCTTGCAAACTAGATCTGAGGTAAAGGCAGAGGGGGATTGTGGGTATTAGATGTCCTCGAGCTTCTTCTCTATGCAGAGCTTGCAGTCGGCCGGCACGGAGCCGAGGATCGGCTCCGAACCCATGTGTAATAACCAAGGCGAGATGAACACTCCACATGGAACGTTATGGTAAGGACATAACTTCTTTTTATAGGGCTTTATCCTTATTGTCTTGTGGTTTTTGTGTGACCGTATTAGTGGTATCCTACGTACCAGTAGTTAGGCGCAATTGCGCTTTACCTAAATCGTTAGTTTTGGCAGTTTCGCCTTTTCCTGTCATTTAAAGTTAGGATTTACCTAAATTGCCTTGTGTGACTAGTAGTAGTAGTCTCCTGTATATCAGTAGTTAGACGCAGTTGCGTTTTTTTTCTTGTCTAGGGAGTTTGGCGAGTTCGCCGTTTTTAATCAATAGGGGCTCCTATTGATTATTTTCCTGTCAAGCGATTATTGTTGACTGGTGGTCTTTAGCGGACACCTGCTAAAGTCTTAAATTCTTACAGTTGGTTCATTTGCTTCCCTCGAGCATGTGTGTGTGTATGTGTTGTGCCTTTTTGGTCTGTTTGAATTAGAAGACCCAGTTCTTCACAGGGCTAGGCCCGTTTAACTTGCAGGACCTAGTCCTTGTGTTGCTTCCACTGTGTTTTTATTTAAAATTTTTCCTGTGTGATTGAATCTGTCTATTGTTTAGTGAAAAATCTAGTTTTCTATCATACACCAGGCTAGGCCCGTTTAACTTGGAGGACTTAGTCCTCATGTAATTCTTCTGCAGAGCTAGGCCCGTTTTAGTTAGAGGGCCTAGTCCTCTGTCTTTCTCTTTCCCTCTGGTTGCTTGTGGGTTACAATGTCTAAGGATAGCAAGGAGCACAAACCCTCTGGGTTTAAAATAATGTATGAAGTGCTCCCAGAAAATGTCTGACTGATGGCCACAGTAGCTGTGTCTACTGTTTGGGACACATCCATTTGCAAGAATCATGTTTGTTCTGTCATGCTTTCTCTCCTAGAGTGTTGCAGGAGAGAAAGAACAAACTGATACTCGGGGGTCTTTTGAAGCCAACCTTCGAGGAAGCTTTGTCTGGTTCTAAGGCTTCTTTGTCTAAGTCTTCGAAGTCAAGATCTGACTCAAAATCTAAAGGTTCAAAAAAGCCTTCTCCGGCACCGGCTAGTGTTTCGGAGCCACCTTCCAAATTAATAAAACCTGCCTCCTCGACTCCTCAGTCTTCGGAGCCGAAGGAGAGCACTGTGGTTTCGGAGTCGGTCACAGATACTTCGGTGCCGACTGCTGAATCCTTGCAAATAGTTGACTCTGCTACTTGGAGCCGGTCTGTAGAGTCCCTACCAGTCTCTTTGATGGTCAAATCTCCAGTGCCTGCTAGGTTGAGATCCCCAGCCTTATTTTCCAGGTCTTCCAGGAGTCTTTCGGAAGAAGATGTGGAGAGGGTAGTACTGAGACTCCTTAAGTCGTCTGCTCTGCCTAAATTTTTGTTGGCTCCAACCCAGTCGGCTTCGGAGCCACTCGAACCAGTCTTGTCTCCATCTGCGATTCCTCCTCCGAGCCATGTTAGTTTTTTGGAGCCGGAGTGCTTGTTACCAACGGAGGAACCCTCGGTTCCGGCTCCCCTTGCTGTTGCATTGGAGCAGAGTTCGGCTCCAACATGCTCTGCTCTGTCCGTCGTGTCCAGGGACCGAAGCTCTCCTGTCGGCACTGAGGGGGAGGGTATGAATCGATCATCAGTTCCGAGCCTTCCTCTCGATGCATCTGCCAGGGTGAGCTCGGACCCTGCATCTATCTTAGAGCCGATGGCTCCAGCACCATCGTTTGTCTCTTCGGTGCGGGAACGGTCTTCAGAGCTGGAGAGATCTGCTTTTGAGGTGATGAGGAGTGTGCTGTCACAATCAACAGCCCCTGCAAGTGGTACAAGCACTCTTCCCCCCAGGCCTCCCACTTCGGTCTCAGTCCCTACTCTCTCCGGAGACAGCAGAGACCCACAGCCTCAGGAGCCATCGGCTGGTGGCTCCCACTCTTCCAGGGCAACCCTAGAAGGTCCTTTTGACGAACCCCCGCGGAAGAGAGTATGCAAGAGGAAGCATATTGACTCCCAGGATGAGTCTCTGCCATTGGACACTGACCTCGATGAGTCGGAGGGGTCCCCTAAGTCGTCGTCTGATGATGTCTCCTTTGTGGACATTCTAGAGATCCTTAAACAGAGGTGCGACTGGCTCACTGTCAACCCTTCTGATGTCTGTGTACCCGAAGGCTTTCAGGTCTCAACCCTCTGCCTCTTGGGTGTCAACACCTTTCGACGAGCTAATGGATCTGGTTAGTCGGAAGGTGTGGGATACTCCCGATGCCATGGAGCCAGTACCTAGAAGACCAAATAAGTTCCTGTCTGCCCCTCCTGGAAAAGAATTCTTGTCTAAGGGCGTTCCTGTAGATGCCATGGTGGTGGTGGCAGCCACGAAGGAGTTGGAGACTTTGTTGCTCTGTTCATCTGCCAAACAAGGAGTCTCCGACAGATGGACAGATTTGGGAAGAGTGTATTTAGTTCAGCGGCCTTTACACTTCGATCCCTGAACTATCTTACCCATTTCACGAGGTTGCAGAGGGATCTCCTCAAGGAGTTAGATTACATACAGGTTGCTTGTCCTGAGGGAGTCCCGGATAGGATCTCTGCTCAGTTGTCCACCCTAAATTCCGTAGTTAACTACTCCATGCGGCTCATATCTCATGCGGCTGATGGAGCAAGCAGAGCAGCGGGTTCAGGAATTGCCCTTAGGCGCCACTCCTGGATGCGCTTGTGTAATTTTGCGGAGCCGTTTAAGTCCACCTTCTCCAGCGCCCCATTTGATGGTTCCTCCTCATTTGGTTTCATGGTGAAAGATACACACACTCGGTGTGAACAGGAAGAAAAGACTCTCTCTGGCGTGGGAGTCCGTTTAAATGTTCCCTCTCGAACATACCCCAAAAGTCAAAGGGGAGTTGAGATGTGGTTCAAAAAGTCCCAGAGGGCCTTTCCAGACCCACCGAGTGTTTCTTCCTTCAGAGGCAGAGAAGGAGGAAATGGTAGATGTCGCCCTAGAGGCAGGGGCGGTCCGCATTATCGGCAAGGCCATGGTTCCTTTCGGTGGCGGCCTTATCAGCGCTGCTGATGTGGGGCCCGACTACGTTTCTCTGGGGCCAGTCAGGGGTAGCATCTCTTTGTATCCAGAAGCCTGGCTTAATATAACCCAAGACAAGTGGGTACAAAGAGTTGTTACCAGAGGCTATATATCATACCCTTTTCCCTTCTACCATTTGTTCCCAAGAAGATCCCAGATGTTTCACTCAGTCACAGGGATCAGGCATCTGTGGAGATCAACAAGTTGCTCTAAAAAAAGAGTCATCCAGCCTGTGCCAGCAGACCAGATAGGATCCGGAACTTACTCCAGGTTCTTTTTAGTCCCAAAACGAACCGGAGACTGAAGGCCAGTATTGGACCACAGCAGATTAAACGGTTCCGTGAAAAAGGACAAGTTTCGGATGGTAACACTGCAGTCGATACTCCAGTTTTTAGCGAAAGACTATTGGATGTGCTCTCTAGATCTCCAAGACGCCTACTACCATATAAAAATGGACAAGGCGTCAAGGGATGTATCTGCGCTTCTGGCTTGGAACCAGCCATTATTAGTTTTGTGCTCTCCCTTTGGTCTCAACACAGCCCCCAAGGTGTTCACCAAATGCTTGGCAGTAGTGACAGCTCACCTGCAACGTCAGGGATTCCAGGTGTTTCCATATTTGAACGACTGGCTCCTGACTGCCCCCACCAGGCATCTACTTCTCCAAAACAGGGACACCACCATCCAGCTTTGTGTTCAACTAGGGATCTCCATAAACTGGGAAAAATCTACATTACTGCCCTCACAATCTGTGATTTTTTTATAGGCGCAGAGGTAGACACAGTGGATATGACAGTTCATCTTCCCGCCAAAAGAGCACAAAACCTCACCTCACAAGTTCAGCGGCTTCTCCCACTTCGGAAGGTCAAAGCAAAGTGGATTGTTCAACTTCTTGGAATGATGGCTTCAAGCATTCTGTTAATACCTTTAGCCAGGTTGCATATGAGAATCCTTCAATGTCTCCTGTTCTCCCAGTGGTCGTTCCAATATCTACCGTTGAATCACTCTTCTGCTGATAGAATCATGCAAAAAGGTCCTTCATTGGTGGATAGCCCCCAAAAACTTTTTCATGGGAGCTCCCTTTGTGCCTGCCCAAGCTGTTGCCACTGTGACCACGGATGCCTCCCAGGTCGGGTGGGGGGGCATTATCTGGGCAGGACTGTCCACGGCACATGGTAAGAACATGAGGCTCATCTGCATATCACCATTCTGGAGATGAGAGCGGTGCTTCTGGCGTTGCAAGCACTTCAGGACCTTCTTCCTCCAGGGACGATTGCGATACAGTTGGACAACATGTTGGTTGCATGGTATATCAACAAACAGGGCAGTACCAGATCTTACCCACTCTGTTGAGAGGCCATGCGAGTTTGGGAATGGGCGATTTCTTCCCAGCACTTTCTGGTGGCAATGCACATTCCGGGGATAACCAACGTGATAGCCGACAAGCTGAGCCGGGCAATCCTGCTGCCCCATGAGTGGTCTCTGAAATGGGAAATAGTGGAAGAGATTTTCCGAAAATGGGGACAACCTTGCTGCAACCTTTTTGCCAGTCCAGTCAATGCCAAGTGCAGCAGTTATTTTTCCCTAATTCCCCCTCCAGGGGAAGCACCCAGAGAAGCTCTGGTACATGATTGGCCCATGGGACTTCTCTATGGCTTCCCTCCATTACCTTCTTATCCCCAAAGTGATACAGAAAGCCAACCAACTGGGAAGCAAGTTGATCCTCATTGCTCCTTACTGGCCTCGTCAGGTCTGGTATCCCTTCCTCGAGCCTCTTCTGGACGATCCTTGGATGCTGGACACAGTTCCAGATGTATTGACCCCACATGGGTTTGCTACACCCCTCTCTCCACACCCTCAAATTGACAGCTTTGGTTGATCCAGTTCCATCTCTAGTCAGGCTTCATGATGTTTCATCATCAGTGTCCCGTATTCTTTTATCCTCATATAAACCATCAACCAGAAGGCTGTATGACAGGAAGTGGAAAAGGTTCTCTATTTGGGCACAGAAAATGAAAGTGGATCCTTACACCGCTCCAGTTCCCATAATTCTGGAATTCCTTTCGGAGCTTTTTCAGCAGGGATCTGCCGCAGCCACCATCAAATTACAATTGGCGGCTATTTCACATTTTTATTTGGGATCTCCCAATGTTAACCTTATGTTGCATAAGTTATGTAAAGCTTTCTTGAGAGGAGCCACCTTGCTGAGACCACCTTTACAGGAACCCGTGGCTTCTTGGGACTTACATTTTGTGTTGTCCAAACTAACATCTCCTCCTTTTGAGCCGTCTCATTCAGCTTCCTTAAAGTGCTTGTCTAGAGACTGTGTTTTTGGTAGCTATTACATCAGCCAGACGTGTTTCTGAGCTACATGCCCTGTCTATTAAGCCACCTTATTTAGTTTTTCATAAAGAAAGGGTTTCTTTACGTATCAGTCCGTCCTTTGTTCCCAATGTTTGTTGTTCTGCCTCATTGAATCAGTTCATTGAGCTTCCAGTCTTCTTACCCAGTCATAGCAATGCAGTGGAATACTATTTTCACCAGTTGGATGTTCACAGACAGCTGCGTTTCTATTTGCAACAGACCAAAGAATTTCGGAAGTCAGACCAGTTGTTAGTTTCCTTTTCTGATTCTAGATTGGGCTTACCAGTTTCTAAGGTGACATTGTCTAACTGGTTTCGAGTTGCATAGCTTTCATCTACAGCTTGGAGGGCAGACCTTTACCCCACAGGATCAAGGCTCACTCTACCAGGTCTCTGTCTACCTCTGCAGCCTTCCAAGCCAGGGTACCAATTGATCATATCTGTGCAGCAGCTACGTGGGCTACCCCTCACTCCTTCATTACTCATTATAAGTTGGATTTGGCTTCTAGGGGTAGAGCATCCTTTGGCTCCACGGTGCTCAGGAGTATCTTCCAATGAGCCACCCAAGAATAAGGTGCTAGGGACGCTGTCCCATATGTAAAAATGAAGGTGAGATTGGACTACCTAACAAAGAAGTTATGTATTCACCATAACGTTCCATGTTGGTAGTCCATCTCACCCTTCATTTTTACCAACCCTCCCTCCTGCCCCCATCCTGGAAGATCTGGAGGTAATAATATAAATTTCTTGGTTGGCGACCCTTTAGTATTGGTTTGTTGGCTAAGGGTTTCTTTTTCTCTTTCTATCGCTAGTGAGCAGCAAGGAAAATCTGGGGATTGCACTGGTGCACCATGAATTACCTGCTTAGCCACGAGCCAACCAGAAGTCTTCGAGCTTGAAAACGGCCAAGTTGGAGCAGAGGATCAGCTCCGAACCCATATGTAAAAATGAAGGGTGAGATGGGCTACCAACATGGAACATTATGGTGAGTACATAACTTCTTTATTTCCAAAGCTAATAACTTATTTGTAAACATTTCACCCTGTTAACATAAAGGTTTTCCTAACATGCTAAAAAATAAAGTAGAATCTGAACCATTATGATAGGTGCAAAAATGGTTGGCAACTGGGCTATCCAATCCACTGTGTTTGATATCCCCCAAATGTTCAAGGATACGCCTTTTAACCTGTCTTTGTTTGTCTTGTGTACCATTTTACAACAGGACATCTACGACCAATAATATATACAGCCCCACTTGAACTACAAGTAAACCTCTGTGTGGCTCTGTACATCCTGTTATTAATCTTTGTACCATTTAAATTAATCTTGGGACAAACTTTACAACCCAGGCAAGAAAAACAGCGCACCTGTGCATTAGTATCTATTAGTATTATTGAAATTATGTCTGTACTCCCAATATGGGAGTGAATATTTGTATTTGAAAACTGGATATATTTACAAAAGGGCGGTACTGCTATGGGGGCTTCATTTGCCCCATCATATGCCATCATTTTCATGCATTTCTTTGAGCAGGTTTTCATTTATAACAGTGAATTGATTTCTAATAGTTATTTATAAGAGATACATAGATGATTTGTTTTTTTCTATATAAAGGGGAAATGGAAGATTTCAAGAAATTCGTGATTGATCTGGAAGAAAATAATTTTGGTTTATTCACATTCAGTTGTCATAGGGAAGGCATACAATTTTTGGATTTAAAATTGCATGTTGGCAAGGATAGAAAGGTGCAGTTTAGGCCTTATGTGAAGGAAATTGCTGCCAATAATTTTCTTCTAATGTCAAGTATGCACTCCCCTTTCATTTGATGGATTCACTCCCATATGGGGGAGTATAGACATATTTTCAATAATACGTATGATAAAAATTTGATTCCAGAGGAATTTTTGAAAGTCCGGGACAGGTTAACATCCAGAGGATATTGTGTAAATTTATTAGATAGGACAGAACGGAGAGTTTTGGGTGCTCAATGATAGAGGGAGTTTTATGACGAGCAGCCATAGTGTACAGATCAATCATGAAGGGGAAAAGTTGTTTTTTGTTAGCAGATTCTCGCCCTTTTCTGAAAAGTTGAGTAGATTGGTAAGAAGATTCCTGCCAATTGTTACGCAGGTGATGCCACCAGAGGTGTGTTCCCTGAGAAGGTCACTTTCTCATACGGTAGATTTTCTAATCTTAAAGAATTGCATAACAAAAGGAAGTTAAGCATAGATACTAATGCACAGGTGGGGTGTTTTTCTTGCTTGGGTTATAAAGTTTGTCCCAAGATTAAGAATTTAAATGGTACAAATAATAATAGGATGTACAGAGCCAAACAAGAGGTTTACCTGTAGTTCAAGTGGGGTTGTATATATTAGCTGCGGTTGTCCTGTTGTAAAATGGTACATAGGACAAAGACACAGGCTAAAAGGCGTATCCTTGAACATTTGTGGGATGAGACACAGTAGATTGGATAGCCCAGTTGCCGAACATTTTTGCACCTATCATGATGATGCAGATTCTACTTTATTTTTTAGTGTGTTAGGAAAACCTGTCAGCAGGGTGAAATTTTTACAAATAAGGTATTAGCTTTGTAAACTAAATTTGTCAATTTTAATACTTTGTATTCAACAGATTTGAATTTATAAGTAAATTTCAATGTGTAACTTTTGCATGGGACGTGTTTTGGGAACAATAATGGAAATGTGTATTTGACTTCATGTTATGTTCCTTTGTTCAAAAGGGACGTTTTCACTTTAATGTGAACACGGTTTGATTGTGGTGGTGTTTGATGTACTACTATATAAGGAAGGTTTTTTTTCTGGTGGGTAATTTATCCCATGAAGGCATAAGCCGAGGTACCAGGAGACACCAGTAAAGGATTTTATGCAACTCTAAGAGGCTTCTTTGTTTTTCTTTGGTTTTATTTGCTAGTTCTCTAGCTGGTGTGTTTCAACAAGTGTTCTTATGACTCAGCTGATAGCTCTTCTGAAGCAGCAGCTACTGGGTCTGTGATGAGATGGTTTGCATGGTTACAGAACTTGTCTGAAGATGTAGCATGATATTCTGAATTCTTTTCATAGGTAGGTACTAGGCTATCGGCCCTAGGGCCTATACAAGCCTAACCAAAAAGGTACCCTGGCTTTTGCCACCCAAGAACATTTTTTTCCTGTGCCCCTGTCGAGCAGAGCCAAAAAGGTAATCCCCGGGGTGAATTTCCTATTTCTCATCTAATCATTAAGATTTTTATTGAAGAGTGCTAATGAGGAGCTTAGTTTGATATAGATAGTTTGTTCCAGAGTGTGGAAGTCTCTGGGACAGGAATCTATCCCTCCAGCAAGTTCTGTTTATTGTGGTGACAAGGTTTAGGTCCCTAGAGCGCGTAGCTTGGAGGGATTGGGATTTCTTTTAAGTGGAGCATGTCCAACAGCTCTGGGTTTGACATAGCTTTGTATGTTAGGCAGAGATCGCCTCTGAGTAGGCGATATGCGACAGAGTAAAGCTGGAATTTTTTGAGATGGTCTGCATAGGGCATCTTTTTGAGGCCGGTCATCCTCTTTGTGTGAGGTATTTCTGCGGCCTTTCCAGTTGTTGTAGATGTCTTGTGAGGGTACATACCAAAAGGGCCGTTGTGCTCTATAGTAGGTCTGAGTGATTAGTAGAGGAGAACAATGACCTCTTTTTTTCCTGGATGAGAAAACTTTTGTGATGAGGTCTGCCAGTTGGAAGGATTTCCTGACTACTGTAGGGATGTGATTATCGAAGGAGAGACTACTGTCCACCTGTGTCCCAAGGTCTCATCACACTTTTGGTGTTAAGTAGACTGCCGCCTATGTGGTAGCTCATGGGTACAGAGTTTTTACCAAAGGGGATGACAATGCACTTTTTGGCATTGAACTTGAGGCCATGGCTTTGACGCCAGGCATCTGTCTCAGTTAGGCCCTTTTGTAGGATGTCCACATTGTTGAGAGTTGCAGTTATGGCTCTTAGTTTGCAGTCATCTGTGAACTTCGTTAGCCAAAGACCACCTGTGTTAGCCTGTACTTCAGAAAAGTAGATAGCAAACAGGAGAGGACCCAGGACTGAACCCTGTGGTACTCCGCTTGTCACTGGTCTGAAGTCGGATTTGGAGTCTGCTACTTTCACAGTGTGAGTTCTGTCAGTGAACCAGTTGGCAACCCATCTTGTGACATAGGGATTTTTACCTAGTTTAGTGAGTTTATCTATAATTCCAGAGTGAGGGGTGGTGTCAGAAGCCTTGGCAAGATCTAGATAGGCTGTGTGAACCACCTTACCCTCGTCTACGGCTTAGATGACTGCTTTAAAGAAGTCAATCAGGTTTAGGAGACATGATCTGCCTTTTACAAACCCAAACTGGGTCGGGTCTAGAGTTTGGAGATTACCAATGTCTTTGTTTATAAGTTCCATGATGCATTCCATGGCCTTGCAGACCAGGCTCATTAGGCTAATGGGCTGGTAGTTCCCGGGGTCCGTGGTGGCTCCCCTTTGTGGAGTGGGATAACTGTCGCTGTGTGCCATTCAGTGGGCACAACGCCTGAGGTGAGGCTATGATTGAACATGGTGCTTAGGTGGGGTGCCAGTTCGTTCTGTAGTTCATGTAAAATGCAGCCTGGGATCTTGTCAGGTACCATGGATGCTGTGTTCTTGGCTTTGGAGAGTGTGGTTTTTACCTGTGCAACCATGATTACAGGAACTTTGCATTCTTCCAGTATAGAGATGGGCCCTTTAGGGGGTGAGGGGGGGTAAAGTTAGCACTGAACCTATCTGCCAGGATGTTGGCACTATCAGTTGGTTTTGTATAATTAGTGGCATTGTGCTGCAACTCTGAGCAGATCTGAGTATTGTCGTTGAGATTCTTGACATAGCTATAGAATGCTTTGTGGTTGTCTTTAGAATCTGTGGCGATTTTGTTTTCATAACTAGCCTTGGAGGATTTTATGAGGTATCTCAGCTTCTTACTGAGGCTGACCAGGGAGTTCTTCCAGTCATGGGATTTTACTCTTAGCGTCTTGGTTCTGTTAGGGATAGCATGGTCCATGTACTCATGTAAGTACTTATAAAGTGTATTTGTGTAGGATTCAGCAGTCGTACCTCTATTGTTCGTCTGCATGGGTTTCATGAAGTTTGCCACTTCTGTCTTAAGAAGCGTGAAGTTGGCTTTGGAGAATTTTTTACGGTGGTTTCCCTAATGGGGGTGGGGGTGGGATGTGGATGTCTAGGCTGATTAGCTTGTGGTCAGATCTGACAAAGAGGAATTGACCTCTGGTGTGGAACACTGGTTGCACATGTTACTAATGACCAGTTGTAGAATATTGCTGTCCCTGGTGGGAGTGTGGATAAGTTGATCCAAGGCACTGGAATTTATGAATTCCAGAAAACGTTGAGCAAAAGAGTTGGTACATGAGTAGTTTTCCCAGTTAATGGTGGGGTAGTTGAAATTGCCCATTATTAAGGTGTTGGATTGTACCCTAATATTTTTCAGTGCATCAAGAAATGAGGAGTGGGAATGCTGGGGCATGGTGGGATCTGTTGCAAGTTACAGTTTGGATTACGGTCTTGCCCAGAGTTAGTTGCACTTGGATAATCTTGGATGCATTATGCTGAGCAACTAGCCTGGATGTGTGGATATCCTTAATGAATATGGACATGCCTCCACCTTTAGTGTTGCGGTCCAGGTCAGGTGGCCGAAAGGTGTGGTATGAATTATAGCCTAGTAATGCAGGGGTGCTCTCAGGAGCCTTGAACCAGGTTTCTGTCACTGCACAGATGTCGATGTTCTCCATTTTAAGGAGTGCCTCGAGTGAATGCATTTTGAGGTTTAGAGTTTTAGCATTGAGTAGAATTACCCTCAGATTTTGCTTGCTTGTACCTGTTGCGGTGGTGAATTAGTCATTTGATATGGAGGTTGTATTTTGGACCATCTGCTGCTGAGGTACTAAAACATGTGATGAGGAAGGTAAAGTGATTTCAAAGGGGTAACTCAGAAATTCCAGCATTCCTTCTCTGGGTTTTGTTAAAGGGTTAATCCCTAGCTCAGGATCCTTTTATAAAAAGTAAAAGAAGCAGACTCAGTAATCTTTAGGCAAGCAGATATTCAAAAAGCAATCACAAGAAGGCACTAAAAAAGAAGGGAGGAGCCTGCAAGAACAAGGACAGTCACTAGTCTCAATGACCATCTAAAAGTTGCAACCTCCCCTGGCAGTACTTTCATTCTTCCCCAAAATCTGGCTCTCCAGTTTTTACTTTGACAACTTAATGATCTATGACAAATGGATCCTGAGTTATCCATCAAAGAGGTATAGATGGCAGAGGGGGAGTCCCTGCTTTCTTTTCAGATGTTTCCACCTCATCTGACATCATTTCCCCTATCATTCAGCATCTGATGGCTCAAGGGGGTAATAGAACATAACCCTTTCTCTCCCTTGCACAGAGAGGTTTTTATTTGCAATGTTTCTGGTGCCAAAGATTGAAGCTTCTTGGACACGAGCTCTAGAACTTTCTTTCTCTACCAGTTTGTGAAGGTTCCAAAATTCAAATTGCTATCTTGTCACAACCTATACCTCTTATTCTCCCTTTCATATTTTAGTAACTCTAGATTTAAAGGATGTTTATCACCATTCTATAGCCACATATTTCAAACATTTTTGAGGTTTTCTGTGTCTGAATTACACTTTCAGTTTTCTGCATTACCCTTTGGATTATCTGCTGCTCCAAGGCTATTCACAGTGTCTTAGCTCCAGTGACAGCATATTGCAGACTGCAGTGTGTTCACATCTTTTCTTGTTTAGATAACTTGCTCATCATTGCAGAGTCTTTTTGTAAATTTCAAGAGTCTCTGACTTACGTAAGCGATCTCCTTCACAGACTAGGTTTTGAGGACAACATTCAAAAGTCTTGTGTTACTCCATCCCCAGGATTGCATTCTTGGGATGTCTGCTGAAGATATCCTTTCAAAGAGCTTTTCTCCCACAGGAAAAGTGGATCCATGTCTAGATTTATTCCCATATTTTAAACTTGGTGCAGGACTTCAGTAAGGGAGTTGACCAGGATTTTAGGATTTACAGCATCTGCGATTCTCATGATTTTTCTAGCCAGACTCCACATGAGAAAGATTAATTGGTACAAAAAATATGTATGGATTTGTAAAGAGAGAGATGCTTTGGTGGAGAGAACAGTTGTATCTGAACTCAGGTCTTCCATTCTCCCTTCAGCTCCAGTGTAGTCTGTAATAACAGAGGCCCCAGACTTGGGGTCTGTGTCTTTTGGAGTAAAAGTATAGGATCTTTAGATGTTGGCAGTAGTAAATGCACTTAATACACTATCACTTGTGGTTGAAGGACCTCTACAAATGTCTCAGACAACACACTGCAGTGATGTGGAATATAAACTAAAGGAGGGGTTCCAGATCGTAACGTTTGTGCCAGTTAGCCATGGTAGCCTGGGATATAGCAGTTCAGCACATTCTTACTCTACAGTTCTTACATTCCGTCAAAGCAAATTGTTTTGGCAGGCAAGCTAAGCAGATCCAGCCTAGACTCTCATGAATACAAATTGATTGGGGCGGGGGGGGGGGGTCTTCCAGGATTTGACACATCTGTGGGGGATCTCTTGAGGAAACATCTGTCCACCTCCTTCACAATAAAAAAACTGGCAAAATGATGCTCCTGGACTCATAGCAAGAAGGCCTGGAAGACAGATGCATTTGCTTTTCCATGGAAGGGAATATTCCTGTATGCCTTTCCGATTCAGAAGTACTCTATAAAGATTATTATGCTGACTTCCTGGCCCAGGAAGTAGTGGTTTTCCCTTCATTTCAAAATGGTTTTTGCAAGCTTTTTCACAGACTGGACTGATGCACACAAGCTTGATACAACTTCATCAGACTGCCTGGATGATAGAAATGTAATAATTGTTTTCTGAGGATGTCCAGCAAGGTGTTAAAGGGGACAAGAAACCCTGCTACTAGGAAATCATATCCTAGGAAATGGAAAATATTTACTAGTTGTTGCCACATTAAGAATTATGACCCTTTTATTGATGATCCAACCCAAACTGCAGGAACTGGATCATGAAAACACTCTCAAAAAAGTAAAATTCACGTTTATTTAATCCACATTGTGTTTTCATCCCACAAAGGGACTTCATCAGAATGAAAAAAAAAATGGAGCAAAAACATGGGCACCTTATATACTCTTGAAACGTCTCCCACTTAATTGAACAAGTTAAACTAAGCTAATTAAGGATGAACCATTAAAATTTAAACGCAAAACGTTGAATACATTGGTTACTGCTAAGACAAGCACTAACTGAAAAACCAAGAAAGACTCGTAAAACCAATAAAACTATTTCACAAATTGAATAGTTGCAATCTGATCAAGATTGATGCCACCAAAGTAATCTTAAATCAGTGATTGGAACAGAAAAAGCAAATCTACTAAAAAATAAATGTAAAAAAAAAAATGCCTTACAGAACAAAGAGTTTTCAGACATTCAGAAATGTCAGGATCATTTCTGGCAGCAAAGAAATACAGGCCAGAATGGTTCTTTACAAAGTATAAAACTAAGAACACACTAAGCAGTAAATCTCAGCAACAGTGGAAACCGTAATCAGTACTTTCACAGCGTGACAAAATTAAAAATGCAATAAAAAAATCGCACAAGTTTTGAGCCGCAAGTTGCTGCTCATTGACATTGTGTCACTTAGATTATGCTTATTGGCAGAATTAATTTTTAGTTGCCACCTTAGTTCCAAGAGGTAATTCCAGGCACCGCCCCGACCATTGCTATCAACACAGTCAATAGCAAAAATTTAAAACTATGAGGCTTAATCAACTTAATACGTCTAAAAATAGCATTCTGCTCATCCTTGTCAGCATCATCCATATGCTAGTAAATTCTAGTTCTAAGGGGGTTCGCAGTTTTCCTGATATAGAAAGGTGGGCATACCTGGCATTGTGCCATGTAAACAATCCCCAAAGCTTGAACAGTAAAATATCTGCTTTGAGAAGACAATACTATAGTGTGCAGTATTAAAAATGGAGCCCTTCTTAATAAATCCACATTGATTAAAATGCCCCCATTTCATCATGCAACAGTTAAAAGTAGTGGACATTGTTTTTTTCTGTTAGAAGTTTAAATGATATGTTGCCCTTGTAAACCTAGGGGAGGGATCCAGGACCTGAAACTGATCACTATACATGGAATAAAATTATTCCATTTTTTTGTAATCACAGATTAATATCCAAAAAGTCCAAAGTAAATGTGAGAACCAGGGCCTTCCCATAGTTACCTGAGGTTGATGTTCTTCATGTTCACTGTTGCAGTCATTACATTTGAGTAGTCTGCTGGCAGGTTGCCCTCAATTGGCCTGATTAACAAAGTCTTGGGTCCTGCGTCAATTGCTTTCCCTTCTTCCATGATGTCAGGTCATCAGGGGTATAAAACATGCAGCCGACGCCATTACATCAGTTTTTCTTGCCGTGCGGTGCCCGAAGCAGAAGCAGTTCGCAAGTGCCGGTCGGCCGACTCCTGAAATTTTCATTTTCGAGTTTCAGAACCAAAGTCTTCAACTAAAAGCTAAGTACCCCGTTGGGGAAACTTTTTCTTTCTCCTTACCGATGTCCGTAAAAGTTAATAATTACATTACTTGTGGGAAGCAAATACCTCATTAGGATTTTCATTTGTACTGTATTCCTTGCCTAGACCCTGACCACAATGTACCTTGCTGTCGGTTTTGTGCTAAATTTAATTAATGCACTATTAAACGTCTGTATATTTTTGCTTCTAAATATTTTGGCTCACAATTTAATTATCCAGAAATGTCGTCAGTTAGTAATCTGACTATCGGAATACCTAAAAACGCAAAGAAAAAGACAGAGACAGACTATCGAGGTCCAAAACTGACGAAGACGCTTCTCCTAAGCCAGTCGCCAGTTTGCCGGTACTCAGTGAGGCGCTTTCGCAGCCCCTGATGCCCGCTACTTCTGATTCACAGGCATCTACTGAGACCCATTCGGAGTCCGGTATGCCGCGAGATGCTTCAGTTAAGGAACCCTTAGATGTCTCTACCTTAGATGGGTCAGGAGCCGCTGTGCAGGCACCGGCTTCTGCGGGTGTTTTCAGGCCTACAAATTTGTATATTAGACAGATGCCATCTTCAAAAATAAGACCAAAATCTAAATCTGTGTCTAAAAAAAATGACGCCTGAGCCACATGTACAGGCCCCTATGCCTAAAAAACAAACGATCAAAATGGCTGAAGATTTAATTACTTTGATCAGGGGTAGCCAACCCCCTCCTTCTAAGAAGTCTAGGCAAGTCATTGATTATGAATCTTCTGAACAGGATTCCATTTCTTCTGACTCTTCTAATGAACAAGATTTGTCAATACCTACTTATGAGGACTCTGATGCAGAAGATTCCATTCCTTCTGCTTCTCCCCCTGAGGATTTTTCTTTTGAGGAAACATATTACATACCTTAAGGGAACATTTCCACTGGGAAAGTCAGGATTTCTCTGAATCTAAAAAAAGACTTGGTGATTTTCTTCTTTTTCCTCAGCATAGGCCTTTGGCTATACCGCCTGTTTTTGACATTGTTGATGTTTTTTCGGAATCTAGTATGGCTCCTGATTCTCTGCCTCCGGCTGCTTGTAAGCCAGACGGATACTATAGGGTTCCTGACCTCCCACAAATTCCTTTTCATAAATCCTATTGCAGATCCTGAAACCATTTCTCAGGGTCCCAAGGGCATTAAGGCCTCTACTGCTAAAAGTCCTATCCCTTCCGATAGAGATTCCAGGGAGCTGGATAGATGGGCAAGAAGGTTTACACCTCTGCAACCTTGGCAATCGGGGCTTTAAACTGTCAATTTCAAATGCTTAAATATCAACAGCATATTATGGGACTGCTTAAACAAAAAATTATGTTAATTTCTGACTGTGTGGAAAATAAAGATTTACAGGATTTATTACATTCAGCTGAACACGTTGGAAAGCACACTTTGCAATGTGGTTTTGATTCTTTGGATGCCTCCTGCAGGGCTGCTGTAACTGGGTCTGTGTTAAGAAGGCATGCTTGGCTCAGAGAGTAAACTATGCCTGATCATGTTAAAGCAAAATTGTTGGATGCTTCTTTACAGCAGGACTGTCTTTTTGGTAATAAGGCTGAAGAAGTTTTAAAAAAGATGGAAGATAAAGGTAAATCTATGCAAACTGTGAAAGATTTCTTACAAGTGCAACCTCCAAGATTTAGTAGGCACTGGCCTACTAAGAAATGGGCCTTTCCAGTTCCTTCGAGAGCCACTCAAGTCAAACCCAGACATTCCAAAGGCTCCAGGTTTCAGTCACAAGGGAATTGGGGTGCCTCCACCTCCAAATCTGGAACAAACAAGGCACCTCCCTATGGTAAACAGTCTCAATGACTTCCCTCAACAAACACTTATCTTGTAGCTGCCCCTTTGGGGGGGAAAGCTGGCACTTCATGCAAGAAACTGGCAAATTAATAACCCAGGACAAATGGGTTTTAAATATAGTATCCCAGGGATACAGATTTCATTTCCACACGTTGCCAATCCCAAACGGATGGCCAGACCTGCCCACATATCAGTGGGCAGAGGCCCAGAAGCAAGTTCTGTCCCTCATGAACATGGGGACTATTCAGCCAGTCCCAGAAGAGGAAAAGGAACAAGGTTTCTATTCAAGACTTTTCCTGGTACCCAGAAAAGACAAATCATGGCGTCCAATTCCGGACTTATCTACTCTAAACACATTTCTGGACATTCCAAAATTCAAGATGCTGACGCTTCAACAGTTACTTCCTATGCTAGGCAAAGATGCCTGGTTGGTAACTCTAGACTTAAGAGGCTTACCTGCATATCCCAATCGGGGAATCTTGCAGAAGATACCGCCGCTTCAAACCAGGCTATTTGCAATACCAGTTCTCTGCAATGCCCTTTTGGCTTATCTACTGTACCCAGGGTCTTCACAAAGTGCTTGGCTACAGTAATTGCATTTTGCAGGCAAAGAAATATTCAATAATATCCATACCTGGATGATTGTCTAATTCAGGCAGAAAACAAGGACTTTCTTCTAAAGCATCTGGCGTTTGTAAAAAGGGTTATAACTTGTCTAGGGTACACAATATACAAAAATAAATCACAACTGGTACCCTCTCAAAAAATTACATTGCTGGGTTCAAGCTTGAATACAACTGCCCAGATGGCTTACCTAACACCAGAAAAGCAAATTCAATTGGTGACTTACTTCAAACAGGTGGCCACAAAAACCCTGCTGTCTGCAAGACAGATTCTGCGAGCCTTGGGGTTCATGGCCTCCTGCATTCTTCTAATTCCATATGCAAGACTGCATATGAGGAAACTTCGGTGGTACTTAAAAAGTTTATGGAGTCAACATTGTCACAGTCTGGAAACCATGATTCCTATCATACCTTGCCTGAAACTAGAGTTCCTATGGTGGGCAGAGGCCTGCCACCAAAACAAGGAACTGCCATTCACGCCACTCCCTGCCACCCAAACCCTAACTACAGATGCATCACACTATGCTTGGAGGGCTCATCTGGCAGGGAAGTGCATTCAGGGCAAATGGAGCCCAAATCAAATGCACCTTCATATCAATCAGAAAGAGATGCTAGCTGTACAGAATGCACTGACAGCCTTCAAGGACTACCTTCATCCAGGACAATTAATAATAAAGACAGACAACACCACAGTTATGTGGTACATAAGCAGGGGGGTACACATTTCTACCCCCTATGCAGACTAGCCATGGCATTGTGGAACACTGCCCTGACCTGCCAAATATAACTACAAGCTCAATACCTGCCAGGAAAGCTGAATACTCTGGCAGACGAACTAAGCAGAAATCTCATGGACCCACACGAATGGAAACTGGAACCATGGATGTTCGTGTTACACTGCTGCAGTCATTACAGTTGGGTTATCCTTCCGTCAGGCGGTCCCACAGTCGGCTTGAGTTCCAAAGTCTTGGTCTGGCGTCAGTTGCTGTCGCTTCTTCCCTGACGTCAGTACGCCAGGGGTGTATAAGATGCATCCGACGCCATTTTCTTCAGTCTTTCTTGCCACGCGGTGCCCGAAGCAGAAGCAATCTGCAAGTGCCGGTCGGCCAACTCCTGAGATTTTCAAAGACGAATTTCAGATCCGAAGTCTTCAATAAAGCTAAGTACCCCATTGGGGAAACTTTTTTCTTGCCTCAGACCGATGTAAGAAAAAGTTAATTGTATTTCTTGTGGGAAGCAAATACCTCATAAGGACTTCCACTCTTACTGTATTCCATGCCTAGGCCCTGATCACAATGTAACTAGTTGTCAGTTTTGTGCTAGATTTAACAAACGCACTATAAAAAGACGTTTTGATTTTGCTTTGCACTACTTTGGCCGAAGGTTCAATTATACGATGCCGTCGGATCAGCTGACGACCTCAATACCGAAAAAACGCAAAGACAAGGATAAAGACAGGCATCTGAGGTCCAAAACCGACGAAACCTCTTCTAAGCCAGTCGCCGGTTCTCAGTGAGGCGCTTTCGCAGCCTCTGACACCCGCTACCTCAGAGCCACAGGCCGCTTCCGACTCCCACATGGAGACATCTAGGCCTCTGGACACTCAAGGTATTGGGCCTATGGAAACTAATCCCTCAGATGGGTCCGGAGCCGCTGAGCAGGCATCGGCTTCTGATGGTGTTTTCAGACCTTCACAACTCACCATTAAAACAACAGCCAAGACAAAGAAACAAGTACAGCATTCTCCTGGACAGTCCTCCATGCCTAAGAAACAGATGATTAAAATGGCCGAAGACCTCATTACTCTAATCAGGGGTTCCCATCCCCCTCCTGAGAAAAGGCCTTTGCAGGATACAGACTATGACTCCTCTGATCAGGTTTCCATTTCCTCTGATTCCTTTTCAGACCAGGGATACTCTCTACCCCCCTTTGAGGACTCCGATGCTGAAGAATCTATCCCTTCAGCCTCTCCTCCTGAGGATTATTCTTTTGGAGAAACTTTACATAACATGAAGGGAGCATTTCCATTGGGAAAGCCAGGATTACTCAGAATCCAGGAAAAGGCTCAGGGATTTCCTCAACACAGGCCCCTGGCTATTCCGCCAGTGCTAGATATTGTGGATGATGTGTTCTCTGAATCCAGTTTATCTCCTGACTCTTTGCCCCCTGCTCCAGCCAAGCCAAATAGGTATTATAGAGTCCCTGACTCTCACAAGTTTCTTTACAAAAACCCTTCTGCTGATCCAGAAACTATTTCCCAGGGTCTAAAAGGGGTTAAGGCTTCCATTGCAAAAAATCCAGTACCCTAGGACAAAGATTCCAGAGCTTTGGATAGATGAGGGAAGAAAGTATACACTTCTGCAACTTTAGCAGTAAGAGCTATAAATTGCCAGTATCACATGCTTAAGTACCAGCAATATTTAATGGCTCAGTTAAAACAGAAAATGTTTGCAAGCTCAGAAGCTCCTGATTGTAAAGAAATGCAGGATTTATTGCATGCAGTTGAACAGGTGGGAAAACATACTCTGCAATGTGGTTTTGATTCTTTAGAGGCCTCTTGTAGAGCCGCAGTTACAGGATGTCCTTCAAGGATGCATCTGCAGTCCTTACATATGGGTTGGTCCTGCCTCAGGCAGCCCTTAGGTCGGCCGGATTCCAAAGTCTGGGTCTGGCGTCGGCTGATGTCGCCCATTTCCCCGACGTCAGTGCGCCTGGGGTATAAAAGCGTCAGCCGACGCCATCTTCCTCAGTCTTTCTTGCCGCGCGGTGCCCGAAGCAGAAGCAGTTCGCAAGTGCTGGTCAGCCAGCTCCTGTGATTTCAGCTACCAAAGTCTTCAAAAAAGCTAAGTACCCCATTGGGGACTCTTTCTTGCCTCAGCCGATGTCAGATCAAACGGTTAAAGTTAATAATTGTTTAAATTGTGGGAAACAAATACCTCATAAGGATTTCCACTCTTACTGCTTACCTTGCCTAGGCCCAGACCACGACGTCTCGGCCTGTACAGCCTGTGCCTCTTTAAATAAACGCACTCTTAGGCGTTGGGCAGAGTTTGCAGAGAATTATTTTGGGCAAATTTACTGTTATAAAATGCCGTCGGAATTTCCGACAGCTCATTTACCCAAAAAGCGTAAGGAGAAGGGCCGACAAACGCAGTCCGCGGTGTCGGCCGACTCCATGCCCAGGCCTACCGCTAGTGTCTCGGTCTCTGCTGAAACTGAATCTCTACTGGTTACGACCGACGACACTGTACAGCCGGTACCTTCGGTACTGGAGGCCTCCACTGGGTCGGTCTTAGAATTACCGTCTGAAACCGGTGCTCCGGAGATATCCGACACCATTTCTGTGGATAAAACTACTCCAGCACGTGGGGCAGCCAGGCCTCCTGTATCCCATGTCCATTAAGGCTTTTACTCGTGCTAAAGCTGCAAAACAACCAAAATCTCTCCCTCCCAAGGCTATTCCTCAGGGATCCTCTACAGGTTCACAAATTTTGAGCTTAGCTGAGGACCTTATCTCATTAATCAGGGGCTCTCAGCCTCACCCAGACAGGGGCTCTCAACCACCTCCAGGCAAAAGGCCCAGGGTTGAGCAGACAGATCCCCCAGTCCACTGATGAGGCCTCAGATGACTCTGCCCTTTCAGATTACCAGGAGGAGGCCTTTCCGGCCTACGAGGATTCTGATGCAGAGGAATCGATTCCCTCGGCCTCCCCCCAGAAGAGTTGCCCTTTGGGGAGACCCTTCACTCCATGAGAGAGCATTTCAATGGCAAGGCCAGGAATTCTCTGATTCCAGGAAGAGGTTAAGGACTTTTTTGCATCTACCTCAGCATAGACCTTTGGCTATTCCACCTGTTTTAAATGTTATAGAAGATGTGTACTCCGAGTCTAGTATTTCCCCAGACTCCATTCCTCCGGCTCCTGTCAAACCCGACAGGTACTACAGGGTCCCGGACACGCATCTATTCCTTTACAAGGGCCACTCGGTTGACCCATAAACTATTTCCCAGGGGCCTAAAGGGGTTGCAACCAGCACTACTAAGAACCCTCTTCCTTCTGAAAGGGAATCCAGGGCTTTAGAGAGGTGGGGTAAAAGTGTACACTTCTTCCACTCTTTCTATGAGAGCATTGAATTGTCAATTCCATATGATACAGTATCAAGAATATCTGTTAGATGAATTGCATAAAAAACTAACCTCACCTGAACCCATTGATCGCAAGGTGCTTCAGGATCTGGTGCATAACTCCTAGCAGGTTAGCAACCATTTCTTACAGTGTGGTTATGATGCATTGGAAGCTTCATGTAGGTCAGCAATGACAGGTGCAGTTATACATAGACATGCTTGGCTGAAGGAACAAACACTGCCAGATCATGTTAAAGCAAAGCTTCTGGATGCACCACTGGAAAAACAAAAGTTATTTGGTTCCATGGCTCAAGAGGTCTTAAAGAAATTTGAGGAAAAGGCTAAATCAGTACAGACAGTCAAAGATTTTCCCCAGGTCCAACCACCAAGATTCAGCAGAAATTGGCCTTCTAAGAATTGGTCCTTTCCAGACACAGACAGATTTCAGAGAGGCAAAAACAGGCATGCCAGAGGTAGAGGGCAAGCTAGAGGCTCCTACAGAGGACGTCAATGGCAGCCTCCTAACCAGAGAGGTAGTGCAGGAACCTACAACTGCTGCGCAAGGACAAACTCAATGACTTGACTTTGACCCCGCCAACCAGGGCTCAGTTGGAAGCACCTTTGGGCGGAAAGCTATCTTTATTCTCAGAAAATTGTCACAGTATTACAAGGGACAAATGGACACTGCAAATAATAGACAAAGGATACAGATTCCATTTTCATACATTACCAAAAAGACAAGGCATGCCAAACCTGCCACCGAATCAAAGGGCAGAGGCTTTCAAACAAATTACCAACCTACTGCAAATGAAAGCTATAGAAAAGGATCCTCTCACAGAACAAGGCCAAGGATTTTATTCCAGACTATTCCTTGTCCTAAGAAAAGAAAAGCAATGGAGGCCTATTCTGGACTTGTCCGCACTGAATACTTATCTCATTGTGCCAAAATTCAAAATGCTGACCCTACAGCAACTCCTTCCCATGCTGGGCAAGGGGTCCTGGCTGGTAACTCTAGACCTCAAGGAGGCATACCTGCATGTCCCTGTCAGACAAAGTTGCAGAAGACACCTCAGATTTCTTGCAGGTTCAGAGCATTATCAATTCTCAGCATTGCCCTTTGGCTTATCTACTGCGCCCAGAGTATTCACGAAATGCCTGGCATCAGTAATTGCACACTGCAGACTTCAGGGGATTCAAATATACCCATACCTGGACGACTGCCTAATACAAGCGGACAACCAACAAACATTGGAAAAACACTTGAATTATGCCATCCGCCTACTTCAGGCCTTGGGATACACAGTCAACATTCAGAAATCAAGACTTGTGCCATCCCAAAGAATAATTTTTCTGGGTGCAAAACTAGATACAACCACCCAAATGGCTTTTCTCACAGAAGAAAAACAAGAACAACTACCGGATTATTTCAGAAATCTGACAAAACAAACCCAGCTGACTGCAAGGAAAATCCTGCAGGCTCTGGGTTTCATGGCATCTTGCATCCTTCTGATTCCACAAGCAAGGCTGCATATGAGGAAACTGCAATGGTACCTAAGGAGTCTATGGTCTCAGCACAGTCACAGCCTAGAAACTTTGATCCCCCTCGTTCCATGCCTTCAAAAGGAATTTCTGTGGTGGGCTCAAGCAAGCCAGTCAAACATGGGTCTGCCTTTCAGAAAACCAAATATCAGCCAAACCATTGCAACGTACGCCTCAGACCATGGATGGGGAGCGCACATGGAGGGCAGATGCATTCAAGGACAATGGACACAAAAAGAATTGCGCCTGCACATAAACCAAAAGGAAATGCTGGCAGTGATACATTCAATCGAGGCCTTCGAACACTTCCTGCATCAAGGCCACCTGCTAATAAAGACAGACAATACCACAGTCATGTGGTACATAAACAAGCAAGGAGGTACCCATTCTTACCCTCTTTGCAGGCTGGCAATGAATCTTTGGGAACTTTCCCTAAAACTCAATATAGAGCTGCAATCCCAGTTTGTACCAGGAAAAGACAATGTACTGGCGGACAGCCTAAGCAGAAATACCATGTATCCGCATGAATGGATGCTGCACCCAGACACCTTCCTTCAGATAACACAATCATGGGGAAGGCCGGACATAGATCTTTTTGCCTCCCACCACAACCATCAACTGAAGAAATTTTGTACAAGGACATACCATCCACAAGCATGGAAAGTGGACGCCCTTTCTTTCATCATTCCCACCTCTTCCATTAATGACCAAGGTCTTACTGAAGATCAGGACAGAACAGCCAAAAGTGATTCTGATAGCTCCGGACTGGCCAAGACAACACTGGTACCCACTGTTAAGGAGCATGTCACACACGAAACCGTGGCCTCTACCACAATGGCCACTACTTCTGACACAGCACAATTACAAAACTCTACACTCCAGCCTAAAAACCTTGCAGCTGACAGCCTGGAAAATACCTTGACTCCTCGCCAGGACAAACTATCCAAGAGAGTAAAGGATATCATCATGGAAGCTCGGCGGCCTTCCACAAGAAAGGCATATTCGGCAAAATGGAAAAGATTTTGCACTTGGAACACCACAAAGGGCCAAGATCTGACAGTGATGAGCATTCCACATATCATGGAATACTTGGCAGAAATGCTCCATAATGGCCTTTCTTACTCTTCCATAAAAATTCATGCTTCAGCAATTTCAGCAGAGTACAACACTGATCCACCTGTATTTTCTCATCCTCTGCTAAGGCAGTTTCTAAGAGGGATAAAAAACATCAACCCTACAAGGAGACCACCAGTGCCTACATGGGACCTTAACTTCATGTTGGAAAAATTAACTCTACCTCCCTTTGAACCAGCAGCATCTTCAGAACTACAGTTCCGGTCTTGGAAGACTGCCTTCCTTCTGGCCGTAACCTCAGCAAGAAGAGTATCAGTTACAGGCCCTCATGGCAGTACAACCATTTCTTACTTTTAATCAGGACAGAGTTTCATTGAGAACCAATCCTTCATTTATCTCAAAGGTGGTATCCAGGGTTTCACTGAACCAAGCTATTCACCTGCCCACCTTCTTTCCAAATCCACAAAACAAAGGAGAGAAGCTTCTGCATACCCTGGACATTCACAGGCAGTTGTGCTACTACTTGGACAGAACTAAGACTTACAGAAAAACTGACCAGCTCTTTGTAGCATATGCTGCCGGTGTACAAGGAAAAGCAATTTCCAAACAGACAATTTCAAAATGGATAGGGAATTGCATTCGATTCTGTTACTCTTTCCATGGCAAACGTGTACCAGCTAACATTAGACCTCATTCCACCAGAGCCACAGCCACCTCCACAGCCTTCTTAAGAGGAGTGGCTACAAAGGACATCTTAGAAGCTGCTACATGGAGCTCCGTGCATACATTTTCCAAGCATTACAACTTACCTTTATATTCCAGATCCAGAGCAGGCTTTGCTACTGCAGTCCTGCAGGGCATTTTAGCTACATCATCCTTTTCTTAGGTGCTACCACCCCCAGCTTGGCTATGGTATTCTACACATATGTAAGGACTGCAGATGCATCCTTGAAGGACATAGTACAGTTTTGTACCTACCATAAATGTAGATGTCCGATAGGTATGCATCTGCAGTCAGGTTTTCCCTCCCTCCTACCCCTCTGTGGTATTCCTTGGGTATTTATCCCTCATTTTAGCTAGCTGGGGTTATCTATTATGGTGTATTTGTTTTATATTGCTGTGCATGTTTGGAATTTTTGCATCTCTCCAAATTTAGCCTTCCTTAGAGGGCACCTGGCATCTGGGGCAAGAAAAACTGAGGAAGATGGCGTCGGCTGACGTTTTTATACCCCAGGCACTCTGACGTTGGGGAAATAGGTTCATAGGTTAATGCGCGACATCAGCCGACGCCAGACCCAGACTTTGGAATCCGGCCGACTGAAGGGCTGCCTGAGGCAGGACAACCCATATGTAAGGACTGCAGATGCATACCTATCGGACATCTACATTTATGGTAGGTACAAAACTGTACTTTGCCAAGCTTAGGGAGCGTATAACAAGGAATGCAATGAGATCCTGTAGAGGTATGTAAAATATTAAAGAAATTCAGTGAAACTCTGTATAAAGCAGAGAAATATGGAAATAAAGAAAGATACAAATGGAAATGGTTATGGAAGAATTAAATCTGCCAATGTTAGAGGTAAATGAGGCTCAATTACTAATGGTTAGGATAGGAGGAAATGAGATAAAAATTGTGATATATGACTTGTCTACAGGAAAGTCTCCATGAAGAGATGGTATTCTGGTGGAAGTTTGGAAGCTAGTAGGGAAAAAAATTATAAAGATCTGGAAGGTTTTGTTTTAATAGTATTTTAGGAGAAGTACCATCATCATGTAAGAAAGCAGTGGTCGCTATAATAAGTAGAGGGTAAAGGTCCTTCTGATCCAGCTTCATACAGGCCCATTTGAATACTAAAGCATGATTCTAAAGTGTTTGTGTTTATAATGGCTAAAAGAATGGCAAAAGTAATGCCAAAATTGATAGATATGGATCAGTGTGGTTTTGTGGAAGGGACGCAAACCTTTGACAACATTAACAAAATATTGATGATCCAGAAGGAAGCAGAATGTAAGAAAATACCATTGTTGATGGGGCTTGATGCAGAGAAAGCATTTGACAAAGTAAGCTGGGACTTTATGAGCAGGGTAATTGAAGCATTTGCATTTCCTGAAAAAATTATAAGGTTGATTAGGAAGATATGTGAGGGATCGGAGGTGAAAATTAAAGTGGATGGTGTCCTTTCTGATAATTTCTGTTTGAGCAGAGGAACCAGGCAGGGGATGTCCCATTTCCCCTTTGTCATTTATATTATATTTAGAACCATGGGCAGAGAATTTATTTTATTTAGGGAGAATAAGGGACTCAAAATAGAAGAGATATAATTGTTATGGTAGTCGGGAAAAGCTGATTCTATTTGCAGATATTTTATATATGATAAAACCAAGAGAGGCATTACAATGTTGTGGAACATTTTGAGACAGTTACAAATCTTTTCAGGATACAAAATTAAACTAAAAGGCAATATCAGTAAATTATATACCCACATATGAATTAGTTCAACATTATCCATATTTATGGGGACATGATAAAGTGAAGTGTTTAGGAGTATGGATTAAAAATGAGTCTGGTGCGGCAGCTAAGGATTTGTGAAAAGAGACTAAACAGAGAATACAAAAACTGAGAAAATGGAAGCTTTGTTATATGGATATGGATAGTAAGATGCAGGCAGCTAAAATGTTAGTCCCATTAGTATTATACACAGGTCAGCTGTAATTTCATCAGCCAGAGGAGAAGTTGTGGATAGCAGTTAGAGCTGAGCGACTTTATCTGGCAGGAAAGATGGCAAGAGTCATGTGGGATAAGATGATTCTTCCAGTAGAAACAGAATGGATTGGGATTACCCAATTTGCAGAGGTATTTCAGAGCTGCACAGTTATGGCTGCTATACATAGCACAAACAGAAACCTATAATTCAAAGAGGATAAGGATGATGATGAAACAGGGGGAACTGGGATTTTGGATGCGGGCCTTTAAGGAGAATAATAGTCATACATTGTTATATGCATAAAGTAGCAGAAAGTATTACAAGAACTAAGCCAAATTGGGAATGGAGAAATATATTCACTGATGGTGATGACTGCAATTAAGGATATAGAGAATAGGCAAGAGGGGGCTGGAATTTATTGGAGAAAACTGGCAAAGGAACCAAGGTATTCATAGCAAATAACTAGTGAGGGAAAGATGATCCTAATAGAAAGTCTAGGGTGTTGGACAGGAGTGGGAAGTGAGTTAATGCCTAATCAACTTTTGCTTTATGGTCGTTTTACTACCTGTCCTACTTCAATGACTTACAGAGGGGCTTAGTTAAGGAGTAACTCTATCTCTGGGTCCATGTTGGCATAGGAACAAAATTATTTTTTTCCTCATGACTGGTTACCCTACAGTCACTATCAAATGTGTCCATGAGGCTAATCACACATGCAGCTGAAGGTTCCTCATGGGCCTCTGGTTCAGGCATAGCCATTAATGCCTGGATGTGCGATTTTTGTGGAGCCCTTTAAAGCGTCGTTTATCAGTGCTCCCTTTGATGAGTTTTCTTTATTTGGGCCAACTGTTAGAGAGACTTTCCTGCAGTGCACAAGATGGAAAGACCTTGCCTGCCATGGAAATTAATTTTTCTACCTTGCAGAGACCTTTTTCTAGGAACTAGTGTGGTGATAAAAAGACGTGGTTCTGACAATATCAAGGACCTTTTCAAGAGTCACATACAGATTTTTCTCCCAGTGGCAGAGAAGGGAAATAATAATGGAAGAGACTGCCCATGTGGCAGAGGGGGTCTGCAAAACCAAGGGTCTCAAGATTCCTTATCAGACAGACCCTTTCATTGCTCTTGAAAGGAAGCCTGACTGTTCTCTGGAGGCAGTTGGGGTGCCTATCATTGCTAAATGTTGACCACGGATGCCTCCCAATGTTTGGGGTGGAAGGGGGATTTCTTGGGATGGATGTTCACAGCACGTGGTACCCAGAAGAGATTAATTTACATATAAATGTCTTGGAGATGAGAGTGGTCCTTTAAGCATTGTAGGCCCTTCAAAACTCTCTCCATCTAGGGAGAATTGCTGTCCAAAAGAACAACATGACATGTCAGTAGTTTGGTACATCAACAAACAAGGGGGAACCAAATCTTACCCCCTTTCCTGAGAAGCGATGAGTCTGGCAGTGGGCGATCTGCTCCAACTGCTTTCTTGCGGCAGTGCATATACTGGGGAAATCCAGTGTTGTAGCAGACAAAACTCAGCAGGACCATCCTGATGCTTCACGAGTTGTGTCTCAAACAGGGGCAAACATGATCTTCCACAAATGCAGTTAACCTTGCTGCGATCTATTCACCTCTCCTCTCAACAACAAATGCAGCAGGTTCTTTGCCATAATTCCCCCTCAGTAACAGTCACTGAGAGGTGCTCTAGTCCATGTTTGGCCCTCCGGTCTCTTGTATGTTTATTCTTTATTCTTCCCTACCTCTAATCCCCAGATTCCTTCAGATAGCACTCCAGTTAAAGAGCAAGGTAGTCCTCATTGCCCCTTTTGGCCTCTGCAAGTGCAGTTCCCCTTCCTGAGGTCCCATCTACTATGTCCTCCTTGGACACTGAATCACAGTCCAGATCACCTCTCATATCCTTCAGGAATGATTCATCCTGATAAATGCAGGCCTCAGGTTGACCGCATGGTTTCTCCAATTCCAGTGATGGATAGACATTCCAGGCTTTCTTCTCCTGTTAACCAAATTTTGTTTTAATCCCAGAAGCCCTCTACAAAAGAAAATTTATAAAAGTGCATGGCAAAGGTTTTGTCTTTGTGCTCAGCAGAGAGAGTTGGAGTCTTTCACCACTCCACTTCCTGCCGTTTTAGAGTTCCTGCCATTTTTGAGTTTCCTGCCTATATTTTTCAAAATGGTGCGAATTTCTCCACCATCAGATTTCAACTGGCTCCATCTCTAGCTACCATGTCGGAGACCATGCTTCCCCTTTAGCCTCATCCAAGTTAAAGTGTTTCTTAAAGGTACCTTTTTACTTAGATCTGTTAAGGATCCCAGTGCACCATGGGATCTTACTGTTGTATTACAGAGTTTATTACAGATGTCCTTTAAGGATGCATCTGCAGTCATCACATATGGGTTGTCCTGCCTCAGGCAGCCCTTCGGTCGGCCGGATTCCAAAGTCTGGGTCCGGCGTCGGCTGATGTCACCCTTTCCCTGACGTCAGAGCGCCTGGGGTATAAAAGCGTCAGCCGGCACCATCTTCCTCAGTCTTTCTTGCCACTTGGTGCCCGAAGCAGAAGCAGTTCGCAAGTGCCGGTCGGCCAGCTCCTGTAATTCAGCTAAACCGAAGACTTCAAAAGCTAAGTACCCCATTGGGGACTCTTTCTTGCCTCAGCCGATGTCAGATAAAATTAATAATTGCTTAACTTGTGGGAAACAAATACCTCATAAGGATTTCCACTCTTACTGCCTACCTTGCCTAGGCCCAGACCACAACGTCTCGGCCTCTTTCGCCTGTGCTTCCTTCAACCGACGCACTCTTAGACGTCGGGCGGAGTTTGCAGAGGAATTTTTTGGGGCTAGTTTTGCTTACAATATGCCGTCGGAGACTCCGACTTCACATTTAATAAAGAAATGGAAGGACAAGGACCGACACACGCGGTCCGTGGTTTCGGCTGAAACCACGGCCAGGCCTACAGCGAGTGTCTCGGTTGAAACAGAGTCCTTGGTACTTCTGTCCACCAAAACCGTACAACCGACAACCTCGGCCCCGGAGGCCACTACTGTATCTGTTATTGAATCTCCATTAGAATCTGGTGTCCAGGAACCTTCCGACACCATTCCCTTAGACAAAACTACACCAGCACGTGGTGCAGCCAGGCCTCCTGCATCCATGTCTATTAAGGCATTCTCTAGGGCTAAAGCTGCTAAACGATCAAAATCTATGCCTCCCAGGGTTATCCCTTAGGGACCCACTACAGGTTCTCAGATCCTTAGTCTAGCAGAGGACCTTATTTCATTAATTAGGGGCTCACAGCCTCATCCGGACAGGGGCTCTCAACCTCCTACAGAAAAAAGGCCCAGGGTTGAGCCCTCTGATCCCCACTCCTCAGATGAGGCCTCTGATGGCTCTGCTCTCTCGGACTACCAGGAGGAGGCTTTTTTGGCCTACAAGGATTCTGATGCAGAGGAATCTATCCCTTCGGCCTCCCCTCCTGAAGAGCTGTCCTTTGGGGAAACTCTGCACACTATGAGGGAGCATTTCCAATGGCAGGGCCAGGAATTCTCTGATTCCAGGAAAAGATTAAGGACCTTCTTGCATTTGCCTCAGCATAGACCTTTGGCTATTCCCCCTGTTTTGAATGTCATTGATGTGTACTCTGAGTCTAGCACAACCCCTGACACTCTCCCTCCGGCTCCTGCCAAACCCGATAGGTATTACAGGGTCCCGGAATCACATCTTTTCCTTTACAAGGCCCACTCTGCTGATCCAGAAACTATTTCCCAGGGCCCTAAAGGGGTTGCAGCTGTCACTACAAAAAATCTACTCCCCTCTGAAAGGAAGTCCAGGGCTTTAGAGCGATGGGGTAAAAAAGTGTATACTTCTGCTACCCTTTCTATGAGGGCTTTAAATTGTCAATTCCATATGATACAGTACCAAGAATATTTGTTAGATGAATTGCATAAAAAACTGTCTTCACCTGAACCCCTAGATCGCAAATCACTTCAGGATCTGGTACATAATTCTCAACAGGTTAGCAACCATTTCTTGCAGTGTGGTTATGATGCATTGGAAGCTTCATGTAGGTCAGCTATGACAGGTGCAGTCATACGTAGGCATGCTTGGCTGAAGGAACAATCTCTGCCAGACCATGTTAAAGCAAAGCTGCTGGATGCTCCACTGGAAAAGCAAAAGTTATTTGGCTCCACTGCTCAGGAGGTCTTAAAGAAATTTGAAGAAAAGGCAAAATCTGTACAAACAGTCAAAGATTTTATGCAAGTCCAACCACCAAGATTCAGCAGAAATTGGCCTTCCAAGAACTGGTCCTTTCCAGACACAGAGAGATTTCAGAGAGGCAAGAACAGGCATGCCAGAGGTAGACGGAAAGCTAGAGGCTCCTACAGAGGACGTCAATGGCAGCCTCCCAACCAGAGAGGTAGTGCAGGGCCTACAACTGCTGCACAAGGACAGACTCAGTGACTTTACTTTGACACCGCCAACCAGGGCTCAATTGGAAGCACCTTTGGGCGGAAAGCTTTCCTTATTCTCAGAAAATTGGCACATTATTACAAGGGACAAATGGACACTACAAATAATAGACAAAGGATACAGGTTCCATTTCCACACATTACCGAAAAGAAAAGGCATGCCAGACCTGCCACCAAATCAAAGGGCAGAGGATTTAAAACAAATCTCCAACTTAATGCAAATCAAAGCAATAGAAAAGGTTCCTGTCTCAGAACAAGGCCAAGGATTTTATTCCAGACTCTTCCTTGTTCCAAGAAAAGAAAAGCAATGGAGGCCTATTCTCGACTTGTCTGCACTGAATACTTATCTCATTGTGCCAAAATTCAAAATGCTGACTCTACAGCAACTCCTTCCCATGCTGGGCAAGGGGTCTTGGCTGGTAACTCTGGACCTCAAGGAGGCATACCTGCATGTCCCTATCAGACAAAGCTGCAGAAGACACCTCAGATTTCTTGCAGGTTCAGAGCATTATCAATTCTCAGCATTGCCCTTTGGCTTATCTACTGCGCCCAGAGTATTCACGAAATGCCTGGCATCAGTAATTGCACACTGCAGACTTCAGGGGATGCAAATATACCCGTATCTGGACGACTGCCTTATACAAGCGGACAGCCAACAAACTATGGTAAAACACTTGAGTTATGCCATCCATCTTCTTCAGGCCTTGGGATATACAGTCAACATTCACAAGTCAAGACTTGCACCATCCCAAAGTATAACTTTTCTGGGTGCGAATCTAGACACAACCACCCAAATGGCTTTTCTCACAGAAGAAAAACAAAGTCAACTACCGGATTACTTCAAAAACCTGTCAAGACAAACTCAGCTGACTGCAAGGAAAATCTTGCAGACCCTGGGTTACATGGCTTCTTGCATTCTTCTGATTCCTCAAGCAAGGCTACATATGAGGAAACTACAATGGTACCTAAGGAGTTTATGGACTCAGCACAGTCACAGCTTGGAAACTTTGATACCACTCATCCCATGCCTTCAAAGGGAATTTCTGTGGTGGGCTCAAGCAAGCCAGTCAAACAGGGGTCTGCCCTTCAGCAAACCAATAGCCAGCCAAACCATTACAACGGACGCTTCAGACCACGGATGGGGAGCGCACATGGAAGGAAGGTGCATTCAAGGACTATGGTCACAAAAAGAGCTACGCATGCACATAAACCAAAAGGAAATGCTGGCAGTGATACATGCAATCGAGGCCTTCAAGCTATTTCTACATCAAGGCCACTTGCTAATAAGGACAGACAACACCACAGTTATGTGGTACATAAACAAGCAAGGAGGTACCCATTCCTACCCTCTTTGCAGACTGGCAATGAATCTATGGGAATTTTCCTTGACACTCAATATAGAGCTGCAATCCCAGTTTGTGCCAGGAAAGGACAATATACTGGTGGACAGCTTAAGCAGGAATATCATGGATGCACACGAATGGATGCTGCACCCAGACATCTTCCATCGGATAATACAATCATGGGGGAGACCGGACATAGACCTCTTTGCCTCCCCACACAGTCATCAGCTGAAGAAATTCTGCTCAAGGACATACCACCCACAAGCATGGAAAGTGGACGCCCTCTCTTTCAGCTGGAGAACTCTAACAGTGTATGCATTCCCACCTCTTCCATTAATGACCAAGGTCTTACTGAAGATCAGGTCAGAGCAGCCAAGAGTGATTCTGATAGCTCCGGACTGGTCAAGACAGCACTGCTACCCATTGCTAAAGAGCATGTCACGGACGAAACCATGGCTTCTTCCACAATGGCCACTTCTCCTGACACAGCACAATTACAAAACTCTGCATTCCAACCTGAAAACATTGCAACTAACTGCCTGGAAAATACCTTGATTCATCACCAGGATAAGCTATCCAAGAGAGTGAAGGATGTCATCATGGAAGCTCGCAGGCCTTCCACGAGAAAGGCATACTCAGCAAAATGGAAAAGATTTCACGCCTGGAGCACCTCAAAGGGCCTAGATGCAAAAGTTATGGACATGGCACATATCCTGGAATATTTGGCAGAAATGCTCCACAATGGCCTGTCTTACTCTTCCATTAAAATTCATGTTTCAGCAATTTCAGCAGAGTACAATACTGATCCACCTGTCTTCTCTCATCCTATCCTAAGACAGTTTCTAAGAGGAATTAAAAACATTAATCCTCCAAGGAATCCATCAGTGCCCACATGGGACCTTAACTTCGTGTTGGAAAAACTAACACTGCCTCCCTTTGAACCAGCAGCATCTGCAGAACTACAGTTCCTGTCTTGGAAGACTGCTTTCCTTCTGGCCATAACCTCAGCAAGAAGAGTATCTGAGTTACAGGCCCTCATGGCAGTGCAGCCATTTCTTATCTTTCATCAAGACAGTCTCTTTGAGGACCAATCCTTCATTTATGCCAAAGGGTGGTATCCAGGGTCTCATTAAACCAAGCTATTCACTTGCCTACCTTCTTTCCAAATCCACAAAACAAAGGGGAAAAGCTTCTGCACACCCTGGACATACACAGACAGTTGCGCTACTACTACTTGGACAGAACTAAAAGTTACAGAAAAACTGACCAGCTGTTTGTAGCATATGCTGCTAGTGCACAAGGAAAAGCAATTTCAAAACAGACAATTTCTAAATGGATAGGAAATTGCATTCGTTTTGTTACTCCTTTCATGGAAAAACTGTGCCAGCTAGCATTAGACCTCATTCGACCAGAGCCACAGCCACCTCCACAGCCTTCTTAAGAGGGGTGGCTACCAAGGACATTTTAGAAGCTGCTACATGGAGCTCCGTGCATACATTTTCCAAGCATTACAATTTACCTTTATATTCCATATCCAGAGCAGGCTTTGCTACGGCAGTCCTGCAGGGCATTTTAGCTACACCATCCTTTACATAGATCCTTCACCCCCAGATTGGCTATGGTATTCTACCCATATGTGATGACTGCAGGTGCATCCTTGAAGGACATAGTACAGTTTTGTACCTACCATAAATGTAGATGTATATGTATAGGTATGCATCTGCAGTCAGGTTTACCCTCCCTCCTTCCCCTCTGTGGTATTTATTGGGTACTTATCCCTCTCATAGCTTGCTGGGGTTATCTATTATGGTGCATTTGTTTTATATATATATATATATATATATATATATATATATATATATATATATACATACATATATATATTTATGCATATATATTTCTGTGCATGTTTGGAATTTATTGCATTCCTCCAAATTTAGCCTTCCTTAGAGGGCACCTGGCATCTGGGGCAAGAAAAACTGAGGAAAATGGCGTCTGCTGACTCTTTTATACCCCAGGCGCTCTGACGTCGGGGAAAGGGCGACATCAGCCGACGCCAGACCCAGACTTTGGAATCCGGCCGACCGAAGGGCTGCCTGAGGCAGGACAACCCATATGTGATGACTGCAGATGCATACCTATCGGACATCTACATTTATGGTAGGTACAAAACTGTACTTTACCATTTGAATCCTCAGCTAAAGCAGATCTCAGATTTCTTTCTTGGAAAACCGTCTTTCTTGTGGCTGTAACTTTGACAAGGCGAATTTGTGAACTCCAAGCACTTGCTTCAAAACCACGTTATTTGATTTTACATGAAAATGGAGTTTCCTTGCATACTAGCCATTCTTTTTGTACCTAAAGTTGCTTCTGAAGCAAACAGTAATCAAGTGACCAACTTACCTGTTTTCTTTCTTTCCTAAATCTGACAGTAAAGGAGAATACATGCTTCATCTTTTAGATCTTCATAGGACTAAGGAAATTTGAAAATCTGACCAGTTTTCTTTTCTCGAAACAAACTAGGAACACCTGTCTCAAAAATTACCCTAGGCAAATGGATAACAGATTGAATTTCTTATGTTTACTCTTCTAGAGGCTTAACCTTACCAAGACAACCAAGGGCACATTCAACTTGGTCAGTACTACGTCAGATGCTTTTTGGGCCAGAGCTTCTGTTGATTGTGCAGCTGCCGCATGGTCTAATGCTCATACCTTTATTACTCTTTACAAGTTGGATATCACCTCTAGTAACAGAGCTGCATTCGGTTCTGTGGTTCTCCAGAACATTCTTCCATGATAGCCACCCAAGGTTACCGTAGCTAAAGGCTCTGTCCCATTCATTGAGAAATTAATGAAAATGACATCATCAGATTTAAAAGTTATGTACTCGCCATAACTATGTATCTGTGTTGTCCATTTTCATTATTCATCTCCTCCCCCCTCCTCCTTCCCCCCTGTCCATGTCTTTGGGAGAAATCTGTTGGAAATTTGTTGTGGAACCACAGTTCCTATCTGAGCCCCTGTTCTCTTAACTTTTCTACTTTCTGTAGTAGTATTACTATTTCTTTTATTTGAAAAGTTAGATACTAGCAGCAAACTCAATCTGAGGTAGTGGGTATAGAGGAGCTCGAGAGTCGGATCCTAGAATCCAGAGGAAATGTGGCCAAGTCAGATCTGAAGATTGGATCTGAACCCATTCATTGAGGAAGAATGAAAATAGACAACACAGATGCATAGTTATGGTGAGTACACAAGTTTTATTTATTAATTTTTTTGCTTATTTATGATTGTTCATGACTTTAAGGCTGAGCTTTTGACTAGTGGCCTGCTGGGCATTCTTTCCTTAGCTTTCTACCTTGACATTGATGGAGTGCATGCTTTATGTTTAGGAACTGCATGCTGATGTCCTTCAAGAATGCAACTGCAGTCCTTACATATGGGTTGTCCTGCCTCAGGCAGCCCTCGGTCGGCCGGATTCCAAAGTCTGGGTCCGGCGTCGGCTGATGTCGCCTCCTCCCCGACGTCAGAGCGGCTGGGGTATAAAAGCATCAGCCGACGCCATCTTCCTCAGTCTTTCTTGCCGCGTGGTGCACGAAGCAGAAGCAGTTCGCAACTGCCGGTCGGTCAGCTCCTGTGTTTTACGTATCCGAAGTCATCAAAAAGCTAAGTACCCCGTTGGGGAACCTTTTTCTTGCCTCAGCCGATGTCAGAAAAAACTGAAAAAGTTAATAACTGTTTGTCTTGTGGTAAACAAATACCTCATAAGGACTTCCATTCTTACTGCTTTCCCTGCCTTGGCCCAGACCACGATGTCTCGGCCTGTGCTGCCTGTGCTCGCTTCAATAAGCGCACTCTCAGGTGCTGGGCAGAGTTTGCCGAAGACTTTTTTGGCGATAAATATTCTTATACCATGCCGTCGGAACAACCGACACCACATATTTCCAAAAAACGGAAATACCGGGACCGACATCCTCGGCCCGCGACTTCCACCGACTCCACGCCAAAAACTACCGCGAGTGCATTGGTATCTTCTGAGGCGTTTTTTCCACCGCTCCAGCCTGACGACACCGCTTTACCGATCACTTCGGCCCCGGAGCCTACGCCAGTGCCGGTTGTTTATTTTCCTTCAGAAACTGAAGCCCAAGATTTGCCTGAGACCATACCGGTGGACAAGGTTACTCCAGCACGTGGAGTGGCTAGGCCCCCATGTCTATGTCTATCAAGGACTACACACGTGCTAAGGCTTCCAGCCAGGCTAAGTCTCACCCTCCTAAATCTTTGCCTCAGCCCACTACTGATAAACAAATCATGACTTTAGCTGCAGATCTAATTTCCTTAATCAGAGGCTCCCAGGCCCATCCTGACCGAGGTTCTCAGCCACCTTCGGACAAAAGGCCCAGGGTTGAGCATACAGACACCCTTTCTTCTGATGAGGCCTCTGGTGACTCTGATCACTCTGATACCCAGGAAGAGTCCTTCCAGGCCTACGAGGATTCTGATGCGGAGGAATCTATTCTTTCTGCCTCTCCTCCTGAGGATATTTCTTTTGGGGAAGTTCTCCACTCCATGAGAGAGCATTTTCAGTGGCAAGGCCAGGAATTCTCAGACTCCAGGAAATGGCTTTGTACCTTCCTTAAGCTTCCCCAACACAGGCCTTTAGCTATCCCCTCCATTGTTAGATGTACTGGATGATGTGTACTCAGATTCGAGTGCTTCTCCTGATTCTCTCCCCCCTGCTCCTGTCAAGCCGGACAGATACTACAGGGTTCCTGAAACTCATAAACATTTCTTTAAGGCCCATTCTGTTGACCTAGAAATAATTTCCCAGGAGCCCAAAGGGGTGGCCACATCCACGGCCAAAAATCCTTTGCCTTCAGACAGGGAAGCTAGGTCCCTGGAGAGGTGGGGCAGAAAAGTTTATACCTCAACCACACTGGCCATGAGGGCCCTTAACTGCCTTTTTCATATGTTTCAGTATCAGGATTTCTTGATGGATGATTTGCAGAAAAAGTTAGCTTCTCCTGAGCCTTTAGATAGAAAGGCCTTGCAGGATTTGGTTCATAATACTCAGCAGGTTAGCAATCATTTTCTTCAGTGTGGTTATGATGCATTGGAAGCTTCATGTAGGGCAGCTATGACAGGGGCCATCATACGTAGACATGCATGGTTGAAAGAACAGGCATTGCCAGATCATGTTAAAGTAAAGCTTCTAGATGCACCTCTGGAAAAACACAAGCTATTTGGTGCTAATGCTCAGGATGTGTTGAAATCAATTGAGGAAAAGGCTAAATCAGTGCAAACAGTCAAAGATTTCCTCCAGGTTCAGCCACCAAGGTTCAGCAGGAATTGGCCTTCTAAGAATTGGTCCTTTCCAGACACCGACAAGTTTCAAAGGGGAAAAAACAGGCGTGCCGAGGAGAGGGCAATACAGAGGCTCCTACAGGGGACGCCAATGGCAACCGACTAATCAGAGAGGTGGCGCAGGAACTTCTACTGCTCCACAGGGACAATCACAATGACTTGACTTTCACACCGCCGACCAAGGCTCAAAGAGAAGCACCTTTAGGCGGAAAATTATCCTTATTTTCAAAAAATTGGCACATTTTAACAAAGGACAGATGGATTCTGGACATAATAGACCAAGGCTACAGGTTCCACTTCCATACTTTACCAACAAGACAAGGCATGCCCAACCTGCCACAAAATCAAAGGGCAGAGGCATTACTACAAGTTTCAAAGCTGATAAAAATCAAAGCAATAGAAAAGGTACCTACTCAGGAACAAGGCCAGGGATTTTACTCAAGACTGTTCCTTGTTCCAAGAAAAGAAAAACAATGGAGACCTATACTGGACTTGTCCGCTCTAAATACTTTTCTCATTGTACCAAAATTCAAAATGCTGACGCTCCAGCAACTCCTTCCCATGCTGGGCAAGGGGTCTTGGCTGGTTACTCTGGACCTCAAGGAGGCATACCTGCATGTCCCAATCAGACACAGTTGCAGAAGATACCTCAGATTTCTTGCAGGGTCAGAGCATTATCAATTCTCAGCATTGCCTTTTGGCTTATCTACTGCGCCCGGAGTATTCACGAAATGCCTGGCATCAGTAATTGCACACTGCAGACTCCAGGGGATACAAATATACCCTTACCTGGACGACTGCCTTATACAAGCGGACAGCAAGCAAGCCTTGACAAAAAACCTGAATTATATCATTCACTTAATACAGGCTTTGGGATACACAGTCAACTTACAAAAATCAAGACTACTGCCATCCCAGCAAATAATTTTTCTAGGAGCCAAACTAGACACAGAATCACAAATGGCTTACCTCACAGAAGAGAAGCAAGAACAATTACCACATTACTTCAAAAGCCTAGCAAAGCTCACCCAGATGACTGCAAGGAAAATCCTGTAGGCCCTGGGTTTCATGGCATCTTGCATTCTACTGGTTCCACTGGCAAGACTTCACATGAGAAAATTACAATGGTCCCTATAAAGTTTATAGTCTCAACACAGCCACAACTTAGAAGCAATTATTCCACTCATCCCATGTCTACAAAGGGAATTTCTGTGGTGGGCTCAAGCAAGCCAGTTAAACAAAGGTATGCCTTTCAACAAACCTCAAACAAGCCAAACCATTACAACAGACGCCTCAGACCATGGATGGGGGGGCGCACTTGGAGGGCAGATGCATTCAAGGGCAATGGACCCCCCAGGAAGTGCATCTTCACATCAGTCAAAAAGAGATGTTAGCAGTAATTCATGCAATCGAGGCCTTCGGAAAATATCTTCAACAAGGTCATCTGCTAATAAAGACAGACAACACCACTGTTATGTGGTACATAAACAAACAGGGAGGTACTCATTCTTACCCTTTTTGCAGACTAACAATGACTCTTTGGGAAAAGTCCCTGAAACTGAACATACAGCTGCAATCCCAGTTTGTTCCGGGCAGGGACAATGTTCTGGCGGACAGTCTAAGCAGAAACATCCTGGACCCGCATGAATGGATGTTGCATCCAGACATTTTTGCACAAATAACTCTTGCATGGGGGAGGCCAGACATAGATCTCTTTGCTTCCCACCTCAATCATCATCTGAAAGAGTTCTGCTCGAGAACACACCATCCACAAGCCTGGAGAATAGATTCTCTCTCATTCAGCTGGAGCACTCTAACAATCTATGCATTCCCACCTCTACCATTAATGACCAAGGTGTTACTGAAGATCAAAGCAGAGCAACCCAAAGGCATCTTAATAGCTCCAGACTGGCCAAGACAGCAGTGGTACCCATTAGTAAGTAGCATAACTTGCACCAAGCCGTGGCCCCTGCCTCAATGGCCTCTATTCTGGACTCAGCACAATTACAGGACGGTTCACCCCAACCTGCAAACTCTGCAGCTGACAGCTTGGAGGGTTCCATGTTTTCTCCCCATATCTCTCTCTCCAAGGAAGTTCAACAGATATTATTGGAAACACGCAGACCTTCAACCAGAAAGACTTATTCAGCCAAATGGAAGAGAATTCAACATCTGGAATACCAACAAGGGACAGGATGCATCAGTAATGAGCATCCCACAGATACTGGAATACTTGGCAGAAATGCTGCATAATGGACTTTCCTATTCTTCCATAAAAATTCACGCTTCAGCAATTTCAGCAAAATACAACACTGATCCATCTGTGTTTTCACATCCTTCGCTAAGACAATTTCTAAGAGGGATAAAGAAGATCAAACCTCCCAGAAAACCACCAGTGCCTGCATGGGACCTCAACTTCGTGTTAGAGAAATTAACTCTTCCTCCTTTTGAACCAGCAGCATCTTCAGAATTGCAAATTCTTTCCTGGAAAACAGTTTTCCTGTTGGCAATTACCTCAGCAAGAAGAGTTTCGGAGATGCAGGCCCTCATGGCAGTACCTCCATTTCTCATTTTTCATCAGGACAGGGATTCTTTAAGAACCAGTCCTTTTATGCCAAAGATGATATCCAGGGTGTCTCTAAATCAAGCAATTCACCTGCCTACTTTCTTCCCCAATCCTCAAAATAAAGGGGAAAGGCTGCTGCACACTTTGGACATACACAGACAACTACGTTAATACTTGGACAGAACAAAGGCCAACAGAAGGTCAGACCAACTTTTTGTAGCATACGCTCCTGCAGTGCAAGGAAAGGCAATTTCCAAACAAACAATTTCAAAATGGATTGGACATTGCATCAGATTCTGTTGTTCTTTTCATGGAAAGGGTGTGCCAGCCAATATCAGGCCACACTCCACCAGAGCTACAGCCACCTCCATAGCCTTCCTAAGAGGGGTGGCTACAAAGGACATTCTAGAAGCTGCTACATGGAGCTCCGTGCATACATTTTCCAAGCAATACAACCTGCCTTTATATTCCAGATCCCGAGCAGGCTTTGCTTCAGCAGTCCTGCAGGGCATTTTAGCTACACCATCTCTATCTTAGAGCCTACCACCCCCAGCTTGGCTATGGTATTCAACCCATATGTAAGGACTGCAGTTGCATTCTTGAAGGACATAGTACAGTTTTGTACCTACCATAAATGTAGATGTCCGATAGATATGCAACTGCAGTCAGGTTTTCCCTCCCTCCTACCCCTCTGTGTATTGGGTCCACTTCCCTCCTTTTATACTTAGCTGGGGATATCTGTTATGGTGCATCTGTTTATTGCTATTGTGTATGTCTGGACTTTTTTATCCAGTTCTAAATTTAGCCTTACTTGGAGGGCACCTGGCATCTGGGGCAAGAAACACTGAGGAAGATGGCGTCGGCTGATGCTTTTATACCCCAGCCGCTCTGACGTCGGGGAGGAGGTGACATCAGCCGACACCGGACCCAGACTTTGGAATCCGGCCGACCGAGGGCTGCCTGAGGCAGGGACCACCCATATGTAAGGACTGCAGTTGCATATCTACCGGACATCTACATTTATGGTAGGTACAAAACTGTACTTTCTGGCTTCTCTGTTTGTGGAGTCCTGTGATACTATTGTTCGAGATACATTGCATTTGTTCTAATTTGGACAGACACCTTCCTGTAGATAAACTGTAACAAATCAGGGATTAACATTTATTTACAGGCAGAAAAAGACGCGTGTGTGCATGTGCGTGTGCATGTGTGTCTCTGTGTGTGTGTGTATATATATATATATATATATATATATATATATATATATATATATATATACATATATATATATATATATATATATATATATATATATATATATATATATATATATATATACACATACATATACATGCACACATTTTTTTTCTTAAATTATAGGGGATAGATCATAGCTCATTAATCATGAGTATCATGAGTGCAGTGTTGGGTATCCTCTTATCAGCCATGCAACAATGCTGCGGCAAGACTTTAGTTGCTATTTTTATCATATTCTGTTAGTCCTTAATGTTAAGTTGTCAATCTCGCCTTCATTCTTGCTGGATGGGTTCGGAGCCGATCCTTGGCTCCAACTCGGCCAATACTAAAGCTCGAGAGCTAATTCCAGCAGCTCGAGGCTCCCCTATATCCCACAATGCTAGGCGGTAACTACTCGGATCTCGTTTGCCACTTAGCTGCGAGGTGCTTTCTTCTACCGGCTCTGGCAGGTTAGTGAGTTTTTTCTAGTTAAAAACTTCAAATATCTACACCTATCCTTTTTATTTAGTTAAGTTTATAGTACAGGGTATCCTTTTAGTTTAAATCGTCTCTCCCTCGTTTTTATTCCCTTTTTATTCCTTTTTAAGTTCTAGGCCTTTGGGCCACTCCCCTTTTTCCCCTTTGTCATTCAGTGTGATTGGGTTTTTCCTTTTGGTTAAAGGGTGTGTCTCTGTGTTGTGTCTGTGTCTTTTGGTATACAGTCTCATTTTCTGGGATGTTTAAAGACTACAAGGTCTCAGGCTTCAAGAAGTTTGACTCGTGCTGTCAGAAAATGTCTCTGACAGACGGTCACACTTCGTGTCTATTGCCTGGGACCTTAGCACCTGCAGGACTCCTGTGCTGTTTGCCATGCATTCAGCCCGAGAGTCCTGCAGGAACGCAAAAATAAACGTATTCTTCGAGGCTTATTAAAGCCTGAAGGCCCCTCGACCCAGTCTGCGTCGGGGAAGCCTTCAAAGGCTTCCAGGTCGTCGGCTCCAGCTTCAGAGCCATCCACTGGGAGCATTAAGGCTACTTCGACATCGGCTCCGGCTGGAGTCGATGTTTCGAAGACTCAAACCATTACCTCGGCTCCGGCCAGAGCAGAGGTTGCTAAGACTCAGTCTGCTCCGATAGTTTTATTGGAGCCACCTTCTAAGAGGAGGTCGAGGTCCCCTTCCATCGGCTCCATCCACTCAGCCCCTGGATCCCCTCTTCTGTCGGAGCGTAGCCATAGGTCCCATTCCTCCTCGGTCCTCCAAGCTGTCAGACCATGACTTACAAAGGGTGGTGAGTAGACTTCTCAAGTCCGAGGCACTGGCCCAAATGCTGCATAGCCCTACTCAACAGTCAGCGGCTATTCCCATCCCTGTTTCTGTTCCTCCTCCGACTCCTTTGAGTTCGGAGCCGGGGCTCGTCGGAGCCGTGGCTGTCGGTGCGTCGGAGCCGATACCCTCCCTTTCGGCTCCGTCGTCTGCTCCGATTTCCTCTTTGGAGGGATCTTGGCGCCGGGCTTCCCTCATCGGCTCCTAGGGGGCGAGTGGCATCGGACCCTTGTCCGATCCCGTTCTCCCTCTCGGAGCGTCTGCGCTGGTGAGTTTGGCTCAGACATCGGCCTCAGAGCCATCTCTGTCGGTGCTGGGGGGGTCCTTGTCTCTTCGGAGCGGGGACCTTCGGCCTTGGCTGATCAGGGCGCCTTCAAGGTCATGCAGAGCGTGCTAGACCCCGTGTCTACCCCACGGTTAGCTCCATCAGCTCTTCCCTCTAAAGTGCTTGTGGTGGTTTCTACCCACCCCCTCGTACCAGACCGTAGAGAGCCAGCCCCTCAGGTTTCCCCATTGGGAATATCCTCTTCTTCCGAGTCTTCTCCTGATCCGGCAGGGGAACCCCCTCGGAAGAGACAGTGCAAGAGGAAGCACATTGACTCCCCTGAGTCTATCACCTCCGACACCGACTTTGAGGAATCTGAAGGTTCCCCTCGGTCCCCCTCTGAGGATGTCTCTTTTGCTGACATCCTTGAAATCCTTAAACAGAGGGGGAACTGGCCCGCCCTTAGCCCTTCAGAGGACGAGTCGTTCTACCTTGAGGTGTTTGGCTCTCGCCCTTCCACCTCCTGGGTTTCTGCTCCCTTTGACCCCCACATGGAAGTGGTGGCAAGGAAGGCTTGGACGGCCCCTGATTCGGTGGAACCTACCCCAAGGAGGCCGTCAAAATTTATTACTGCCCCAAAAGAGAAACAGTTCTTATCTAAAGGTGTCTCTGTTGATGCCATGGTGGTGGCCGCAGCCACTAAGAAGGAATTAGCCGATCCTTCGGTACCTGTCCATCCTCCTAATAAGGTGTCTAGGACCATGGACAGGTACGGTAAGCGGATGTTTTCCTCAGTGACCTTTGCCATGCAGTCGCTGAACTACTTGTGTCACTTCACCCGTCTCCAGAGGGATTTACTCAAGGATATGGGTGATGCTATGCAGGATCCAACAGCTGAGGGGTTACAAGACAAAATGAACTCCCAGTTGGCAACCCTGAATTCGATTGTCAACTCCTCCATGTGGCATCTCATATGCGGCTGATGGGGCGAGTAGGGCCGCAGGCACAGGTGTAGCTTTAAGACTCCACGCCTGGATGCGGCTTTGCAATTTTGCTGACCCTTTCAAGTTGTCCTTCACCAATTCCCCCTTTGATGGCTCAACGTTGTTTGGACCTCAGGTGAAGGATACATTGACTAGGTGCGAGCAGGAAGGTAAGACTCTCTCTGCCGTGGGCGTCCATTTTTCTACCCCTTCCAGACCTTATCCTAAAGGTCAGAGGGGGGGGAAATGTGGTTCCGCAAACCACAAGGAGCCTCATCTGACACACAAAGTTGATTCCCCTCTAGAGGCAGAGGGGGGAACAACAGTAGACGCCGCCCTAGGGGCAGAGGTGGTCCGCAAAATCAGGGTAGCAGAGAGACTTTCTCTGATAAACCCTTTCAGCATCCCTGAGGAGCTGCCCAGCTGTTCACCTTCAGAGGCACTCGGGGGAAGATTATCACTGTACCCAAAAGCCTGGCTTTCCCTCACTCAAGACAAATGGGTACAGTCGATCATATCCGAGGGTTACAAAATCCTCTCTATTCACATCCCATCCCAACCCAAAGGATGCCTTCCAGACGTTCCACCCAGTCTAAGGGAACAAGCAGCGTTAGAAATATCAAAGCTGCTGTCAAAAAGAGCTATCCAGCCAGTCCCAGCAGACCAGCAAGGATCCGGAATCTACTCCAAATTCTTTTTGGTACCAAAAAAAACAGGAGACTGAAGACCAATACTGGATCTCAGCAAGCTAAACAAGTATGTGAAGAAAACAAAATTCCGGATGGTCACGCTACAATCCATTCTACCCTTCTTGTGTCAGGACAATTGGATGTGCTCGATAGACCTTCAGGATGCGTACTACCATATCAAAATGCACAGACGCTCCAGGAGGTTTCTCCGCTTCAGGCTGGGAGCCAGTCACTACCAGTTCAGAGCTCTGCCCTTTGGTCTCATTACAGCCCCCCGAGTGTTCATCAAATGTATGGCAGTGGTCGTGGCTCACTTGAGACGTCAAGGATTCCAGGTGTTTCCATATTTGGATGACTGGCTCCTTACCGCCACCACCAGGCGTCAACTTCTTCTATCCAGAGACTTCACCATTCAAACTTGCCAAGCTCTAGGCATTTCAGTAAATTTCGAAAAATCTGCCTTGTCACCTTGTCAATCTATTACCTTTATAGGCGCCACCTTAGACACAGTTCATCTTTCTGCCAGACTGACAGAGCAAAGAGTATCAGATATCCGCAAACACGTTTACCTCCTGCTTCAGTGTAACAAGATCAAAGCCAGGGTAGTCTTGAAGGAATTAGGACTCATGGCGGCTACCATTACACTCCTCCTCTTAGCTCGTTTTCATATGCGGATCCTCCAGTGGATGCTGTTTTCTCAATGGTCCTTCCAACAGCTCCCGATGTCTCACATCATTCTGCTAACCCAATCATGCAAGAATCACCTGTCTTGGTGGATGACATCACCTCAAGTTCTTCAGGGCAGACCCTTCATCACCCCCCCCCCAATCACCACAGTGACAACGGATGCCTCCCTGATCGGGGGGGGGCATTATCAGGGCAGGACAGTCCAGGGCACGTGGCAATCCTTCGAGTGCCACTTGCACATAAATGTCTTAGAGATGAGAGCAGTGCTTTTAGCGTTGCAAGCCCTTCAGGACACTCTTCCCACAGGGACTATTGCAATTCAGACGGACAACATGTCCGTAGTGTGGTACATCAACAAACAGGGTGGAACCAAGTCCTATCCCTTATGTTGAGAGGCACTCAGACTTTGGCATTGGGCGATTTCTTCTCAGCGGTTTCTGATAGCAACGCACATTCCCAGGAAGTCCAACGTGATTGCGGACAAGTTGAGCAGGGCTATTCTCATGCCTCACGAGTGGTCTCTAAAAAAAAAAATCAGTGCTGGAAGAAATCTTTCGAAGATGGGGCCGGCCTTGCTGAGATATTTTTGCTACTCCCCAAAACAGCAAGTGTCACAATTTCTTCACCCTCTTCCCTCTACCAGGCCAACCCACCAGAGACGCTCTAGTCCACGATTGGCCCCGGGGACTTCTGTATGCTTTCCCCCCCTTTTCACTGATCTCTCAATTCAGAAAGCTATCGTCTTGAGAGTCACTATGATCCTCATTGCCCCTTACTGGCCTCGACAGATATGGTTTCCGTTCCTGCATCATTACCTCTTGGAGCAGCTGTGGCATCTGGACCCAGTGCCAGATCTTTTGACCCACCAGTCGGGCCAGCTGCACCACTCCCTCCAATCTCTCAACCTCACAGTGTGGTTTCTCCGATTCCTACCCTAGCCAGGCTTCCCTTAATTTCTCATTCGGTCCGTAACATCCTGATAGCCTCTCACAGGTCTTCTACCAGAAGGATTTACAATAGTAAGTGGAAACGTTTTTCCTTCTGGGCAGCATCAAAAAATATAGACCCCTTCACTGCTCCTATCTAGTCTATCCTAGACTTCCTGGCAGAGCTCTTTCATTTAGGCTCTTCCTCATCTACCATTAGAGTACAACTAGCTGCTATATCGAACTTTCATGTAGGTGTTTCGGACTCCAGTATCATGTCCCATAAAACTTTCTAAGAGGTGTCTTTTTGCTCAAGCCCCCAATCAAAGATCACCCACCTCAGTGGGACTTGAATTTGGTCCTAGCGTCCTTGATTCTCCCCCCCCTTCGAACCTGCGGCTTCATGCCCTTTTAAGTTGCTCTCATGGGAAACACTTTTTCTAGTAGCCATAACATCAGCTAGAAGGGTATCTGAACTTCATGCTCTTTGCAGTCGTCCTCCTTACTTAGTTTTCCATAAAGACAGGGTGTCCTTCTGGACTAATCCGTCCTTCTTGCCTAAGGTTTCCTCTGAGGCAAATCTAAACCAGACTATCGATCTCCCTGTCTTCTTCCCTGATTATTCCAACAGGTCGGAACAAAAGTTACATTTTCTAGATGTTCATCGCCAACTTCGATATTATTTAGACAGGACTAAACAGTTCAGGAAATCTGACCAGCCCTTCCTGTCTTATGCGGAAGGGAAATTGGGCCTTCCAGTTTCTAAAGTGTCACTTTCAAGATGGCTTACCTCTATAATTACCTTCATTTATGAAATCAGACATCAAAAACTGCCTTCAAGACCTAGAGCTCATTCAACCAGGGCATTAGCTACATCTGTAGCTTTTCAGGACAGGCTACCAATAGATTCCATTTGTGCAGCAGCCACATGGGCTTCTCCTCATACCTTTATCTCACATTACAGATTGGATATGGCCTCCAGAAACCATGCCAACTTTGGTTCCACTGTTCTCGAGTCTGTTCTGATAAGCCACCCGGGGTAAGGTGCTAGGGACGCGGTCCCATCCAGCAAGAATGAAGGCGAGATTGACAACTTAACATTGAGAAGTTATTTACCTACCATAACGTTCCATGTTAGTTGTCTTCTCGCCTTCTTTCTTGCTTCCCACCCTCCTTCCCCCCAGCCTGGACAGACCGATAGGAATTTTTGGGATCTTCCATTGGGGCTTCCTTCCCACATGTTCTACCACCTCTATTCTCCCTTTTATGTTTGTGGTAGCTTAAATACAGGTTTATATAGAGGTGGGTTCCTTTTCTCTCTTCTCCATACTATGGAGACTAGAACTGCTTGGTTTTAGCTATCAAACGAGATCTGAGTAGTTACCGCCTAGCATTGTGGGATATAGAGGAGCCTCGAGCCGGTGGAATTGGCTCTTGAGCTTTAGTATTGGCCGAGTCGGAGCCGAGGATCGGCTCCGAACCCATCCAGCAAGAAAGAAGGCCAGAAGAAGACAACTAACATGGAACGTTATGGTAGGTACATAACTTCTCATTATACTGTGCAGAATGGTTGCTTTTCTCTAATGGCTTTGTTCAACACCCTGATGTTTTTGGTATTGCTTTTTCAAATTGGGGAATGTTAGCTGAGACACAGAAACAGGAAGTGCACTAATTTATGTGTAGTAGAAAACTAAGTAGAGACATGCACTAAAGGGCTAATTCGAAGATGTTACATAGCAAACTCTAACTACTTGGGAACACAGTAAGATTGGTATCGTATTAGTGTCAGTCTGCCATAATTACTCCTGGCAGTTACTGATTTCTGCTACTTGTATCAATTAATAGCATGTCTTGTATTTGTGTTGTATTTAATTATTAATCTTGTAGTCATTTTTTTGACTCTTTTGTAAAGTGCTTACGAATTAATTACTTAAACTTCAGTAAAAAGAACACAATTATCTTTTGTAATGTCTAAACTTAATAGCATCTGAGTTATTCATCCATATTGTTCAGTTCATTTACTGAGAGGGAAATACATACAAAAAAGCATGCTTCTATAAACCTCATTGTAATGAGTTACAGCAGCTGTGTCTGTGCTGTTACTTTAAGACTTTCCAATTCCTATAATGTATTTAATTTTTTAATATACTTATCAAAAATGAGTAATTGAATTAAGAGACTGGGCTCAGTTTTGAATTTTTATTGGTTAATTTTTTTAAATCAGTTTGATTTCATTTGCTGCATAAGTAAACCAAGCCATCTGTTGATCTCTGCAAAACTTAAGCATAACTCGAGCACTAAACCAGGCCATGTTTTGTTTGAGAGGGTTGCAGTTATAACTCATCTGATTGAAGGTTGCTGGAACTGGGCTTAGTTTTGTGCTTTTTTTATTGGTTAATTTGTTTCTATCAGTTTGTGCTTGTTTGCAACATAACATCATGTTTGCTCATTGCTGCACAGCAGTGGGCACCGTTTATTATAGACACACTTTTGCCTGAAAATTTTCCCATAGTACTCTGCTGGTGCACCAACGGTGAGTTCTTGTGATTGTCTCTCACTGACAGGTGATACATTCAGCAAAGCTCCTGAGGTACCAACACAAATCCTACCCACTAGCCCTTCATATTTTTTGTCCACTTCTCCTGTCCTCTACTTTATCAGGTCCTTCCTGTTTTCTGACCGCATCAACTTAACTAGCATTATGGATGGACAATTTCCCACAGTATTTCCAGCAAGCTTGGTTAATATGAGCATCCTGAGGCAATGTAACAATTGCATCCTGTACACTGACAAACAACTTATTCTAGTTCACACACGTTTATTTATTTATTTAGCATTTATTGACTGAGAAAGTCTCAACTAGGACGTAGCCTATTGTCAGCAGAGGCCGTGGGCGAAACACTCCAGATGCATGTCTTTGGGATGAGAGGAAACCAGAGTACCCAGAGGAAACCCATGCGAACACAGGGCGGACATGCAGACTCCACACAGAAGGCACCCCAGCTTAGAATCGAACTCCGCGGAGAATGTCTTGCTGTGAGGTGACAATAACCACTGCAACCCCCCCCCCCAATTCATTATGTGAGCGATGCATCTATATCAAGAACCTAGAATCCAGGTTGTCTCACTCACCAGTTAATTCATCTGATACTAAGCAGGTTGTCAGTATGCAGACCTTGCCTCCTGCACCTACCAAACCAGCAACACAGAAACCTACATATGATGAGGTCCCTTAGAAGCCTGTCTAATCATCAGAAACCTCCCAAACACAAGCAAGCTTCACTTAATACATCCTCTGCAGTACGTAGTACACATAATATATCACACACCAGTGTCTCACCAGTCAAGCCTCTAAGGCATAACACAAAAACAAACATTTTAGTCACAGGTGACTCATTTGTGAGAGACACACATGTCTCGATAACCATGTTGGATAAGGAAAAGGTCATGGTCAGCTTTCAGGTGCCAGGATTTGCCATATCACACATGCACTCAAGTATCTCAACAACAGGCACTGTTGTGACTCCATCATAGTCCATGTTGGTGTGAATGTCTTGAGATGTACCTTACTGGGCTATATGAAGAGAGACCTGGCTGAGCTCTCTGTGTCCCAGACAGATGTGTCCCTAGCCTTAAGCAGCATTTTACCTTTGCCTAGGATGATGCCTCAATACAAACAAAAAATGATCAATTTCAACAATAGTGGTTTTGGGTGACTTTAATTACCTGTCTCTAGAATCTCTAAATTATACATGCTCTAACTCACTTGCCCAAAGGTTCCTGGACTTTAACTCCAATGCCCTGGATCAGCTGGTTGACACATCCACAAGGGGCTAAAATATCCTGGACCTGGTGCTCACTGATAATGGGGACCGCTGCACCACCCCCAGTTTGTGGCCATCCCTGGTGAGATCTGATGACACATCAGTCTCGCTAGAAGCAACTATAACACAAGACCCACCCTTAGCAACAGCTAGACTACGAAACTTCTCCAAGGCCAGTTACAACTGCTTACGTGATGATATAAATAGCTTCATAGCCCCTCCCCCCACTGATGGAACAGACAGCTATGTTGAGTTGTACATCAGTGTTTATAAAAGCACCTTACAACTGTATTGTCTCTGCTGTACTTTGTAGAACTGAAACATGATCTTCAAGGAAAAACAAACCTGTCTGGTAGACAACTTCCATTAATAGGCTATACAACAGGAAAAAGAAGTTGCTGTCTGAGAGTTTGAAGGAACAATCTCAAAAATGGAAACACTCCCTTCTCAACTTAAGCAAATAAGACTCCTAAAGAAGTTCTCCAAAGCTAACTGCAAATCCAGATTTGCTTTCCTAAGTATAACCACAAGGCGTTCTTTAGTTACATCCGTAACCTCAAAGGTAAGGCCAAGATTTGCGCTGCGCTCCTAATTAATGGTACTACATGTAGAACATGTGAATATAGCAAACCTGCTGGCTGACAGGTTCAGTGAAAACTGAACTCCACTGTTCCCTGCCACATATACCCCAAAGCATCTCTAATACATGTTCCCCCTAGCATCTCTGAGGAGCAAGTCTTAAATGTCCTCGTCAAGGCCAAAAACCCAATCTCTGTAGGACCAGACAACATCCTGGGCTGTGTTCTACATGGGTTAAAACAGCCTAAGCACTGGCTTTATCCCTGTGGAATGGAAAACTGCTACCATCATCCCTTTGCACAAAGGGGGTGCATTCACAGACCCTGGGAACTAAAGAACCATAGCCTGACGAGCCTTGCTTGCAAGGCTGTGGAACAAGTCGTCATGGACCTTACCTTATTAACAAAGATATAGGAAATCTCCAAATGCTCATCCCCACCCAATTTGGCTTTGTCAAGGAGGGATCATGCCTCTTATGGACCAACTTGGTGGACTTCTTTGAGACTGTTACCAAACCCCTAGACAAGGGCAAATCTGTGCATACGGCCTACCTAGACTTAGCCAAGGCCTTTGACACAATCCACACTCAGGCATCATTGATAAACTCACCCAGCTGGGTATCAGCCCATATATTGTTAGGTGGGTTGCAAATTGGCTCACTGATGGAACTCATGTGGTCAAAATAGGGGACTCCACTTCTTCCAGCAGACCAATAATAAGTGGTGTTCCACAGGGGTCAGTTCTGGGACCCCTACTGTTCAGAATTTACTTCTGCGAAGTACAGGCTAAAGCTCAAGGACTGTGGCTGACGAACTTTGCTGATGACTGCAAACTGGGAACGATCATTAAAACCCTTAGTGATGTCATCACCCTGCAAGAAGGTCTTACCAGACTAATGACTGGTGCCAAAGTCATGCCCTTAAACTTAATGCAAAAAAAGTATTATGCCGTTTGGCAAGGGTGATATTCCTGCAAATTACCACATTAATAGCAATACATTAAGCACACAGCAGTGAGAGATCTGGGCAAACATGTTGACAGCAACCTTAACTTTGATCACCATGTCTCCATAGTGGTAAGGGCATTTTATATTGCTCTTCTCATAAGTAAGGGCAATGCCTTCAGAAAAAAAGAGGTTGTAACTCCCCTTTAAGAGTACAATGGTATGTTCCTTTCCTAACACCCGCAGCAGTTGGAGAGACCACAAAGATTCCTTACAAAGAAAAATCAGGGTCGGTCTTATGTGGACAGACTGAAGTTATTGTCACTTTACCGTTTTGTCATAAAGACTGCTCTGAGGTGATCTGTGCCTTGCATATGGAGCAATCTCTGACCCAGCTTTAATGAAAGTGCGTCACATTCGCAAGTCAAATGGCACACTGGTCATTCGCTTAAAAGACCTTAACCTGGTATGTGACATCAAGTTGTCTCACAGAGGCTGCCCCACCTTTGGAACAAGCTTCCTATTCATGTTAAACAAGGCCTCTCATTGGCCCTATTTTAGCATAATTTGGATGACTGGATAGGTAACCAGATAATATCCTCCTATTCATATGCTGCAATATCCATAATATGGGGGAGTCTGCCTCCAGTTGAATTGTACGTCTGGCTGTTACACCAAAGTTAAGCCACTACTGCGAAGGTACGTGTGACGAGTCGCATCACACAGTGAATGTCAGCTATAAATGGACGTCTGTTATAAAGCAGACATCATCACATACCTACCCCAGAACATTTCTGCCGCCTGTTTGACTGCCAGCTCCTGTCGTCGTTCGCTTTGGAAAGTGGTTTTTGTGCTTCAGATAAGTACCCTATAGGGGTTTTTTTGTTATCTTACTACTGTGTTTATTTTTTGTGAGTTAATGTTAGCTAGGAAGGGCAAGTGTCACTGTGGAAGGCAGATTACACATAAAGACACTTATGAGCTCTGTTTATTTTGCCTAGGCCCAGAACACGACCATACGTCATGTGACATCTGTAAGGCCTTCATCCCTAAGACCCTTAGGAGCCATCTCACATCCTTTAGGCTGTATTTGGAAAATCAGCATCTTAAACACCTTGCTCGGGATATGGACCTGACGTTAGGCCCTTCAGAGGAGCCAAAAAGTTTCGGCCTGAACAGTTGACTGCTCCCTGTAATCCGTACGTCCCTCCCGAGGCTGATGAAGGCCTGGAGACCATCTCAGATTCTTCCGAGTTTCCTTCAGGTACCCAGGGGGAAGCTGTTAATGAGTCTTATGTCCCAGAGGGAATCACAGGCATCAGACTTGGCCACTGGGGAGGAACCAAGGCTCATCTCTGAAGGCCCATACGGGGTTATCCAAACAGTAGTACAGGAAGATGTTTCCTTGGACTTTGAGTGTCATCCAACGTCTGGACCTCCGACATTCCATCGTATGTTGGAGGCCCCTAAAAAGAAGAAACAGAGGACTAAGTATATCTCTTTACCCCAGTCAACTTTGTCTTCTGACATACCTCCTGACTAGGAAACCTTTAGTCAATGCCTCCTTAATGCATTCCTGGCCTTGCAGCAGCTTGCATCTTCTGTCCAAGCTCCTCTTCCACCCACTCCTGGGAAAAGGCCTGTTCAAGAGGTTTCCTTAGAAGAAGAGGACTCGTCCACTGATGAATCTTTAGCTTAATCTTCCCAACTAGCTTCTCCTCTGGGTTACACCTCCCCGGAAAAGGAGTCTAGTGCTACAGATTCCCCTGGAGAAGACATTACGTTTGGGGAAACTATTGTGCAGATGAAGGACTTCTTTAAGTGGGACTGCTGTAAGTTCTCTGATGCCCAAAAGAGGTGGTATGACCTCTTACAAATGGAGTCCCCTAGTCCCTCTGACATTCCCCTCATACTTTCTGCTTTTTTGGACACTTTTGCTGCTGCCTCCAAATCTCTCTGACACCCAACCTCCAGCTCCTAAGTGCCCTGATAGATTTTATAAAGTACCTGAGGATACTAAGTTTCTCTTTAAGGCCCCTTCAGCTGATCCCTCTACTATTTCTGTAACTACGGATAAGACTTGCAAATTGTTTCCCTCCACTTCTTTACTCCCCTCAGATAAAGAGAGTAAAGTTATGGAGTGTCTAGGTTAATAGTTTACACATCTGCCATTCTGGCTTTTAGAGCCATGAATTACCAAACTCATGTGGAAAAATACGCTCTCATGGCAGATGATACCAAGCTCATTTCACAACTTCCAGTTATCCCTAATAAGGCTAAAATTTCTAGCATTCGTAAATCTTATAGCCAAGTCACTAGGCACTGCATAAAGTGCAGTTATAATGCTGTGGAGGCATCAGCATCTGTTTTAAGGAGGTATTCTTGGCTTAGGTTGCAGCCCCTCCCAGATGATATTAACTGTAAACTGTACACTGTTTAACTATAAATCTGGGATGCCTGGTGAGGCGCCATCTTTATTATCTTGAATATCTCCTGGCTGCTGTGTGCTCCTGGCGACTCACTCTGTGTAAGTTACTCTCAAGTGCTGTTATGGATTGTATTACTTTTATAGTGCTCAAATGTTAAAAGTGTGTAGTATGTGTTCGGTTAGTACATACAATATTGAATAATGCTCAAGCTGTTCCAACTTATCAGTGATTGCCCTTATTGTCTATTAACAGCCGTTTGTAACTGCGTTTCCCATGTGGAGTTGCACGCTAAGTCGCTTCCTGGAATGAGCAGTATTCTACTGTTTTTTTTTTTTTCTTAAGTAATGTTGCAGTAAAAGGTGATATTTACTCATTGTATGTACTAAGTAACCCTTAATTACTAAGGCTATGTGTCTAAACCATTTTATAACGACATCCAGACTAAATATGTTTGGCTGTGCCTTTATACTGCCACTTGCAACTGCGCTTACTGAGTCGGGTTTGTGTGGATTACATCACGTCTGAGTGAGCGTTCTACTACACCTTGTGTTTACTAGCCTGCAATAGGCGGTTATCAGTGTTAGGGGTTTTATTTTAGATCTAGCCTATTGTCTTATATTTTGGTGTTATTCCTCCTAGTCTTGAGCATTCTTGCACCAAATTTGCCCTTTGCATATTTTAATTACTGCTTTTTCTTGACGGAATCCCCCCCAGAATTGTAGCGTTTCATGCTTTAGCACCACTCATGCATTAGCCAACATAAATAACACTCAGGGGATGGAAGACGTGCTGTATCTTGCTGTCCAATGCTGTAATTAGCTTACAGCCTCCCCAACTGCATTTCAGCAGTGTGTGTCTTTACAGCTTTGAAAATTACTGTGCTTAGTACCGCGGTTACTGTTATTTGGACCTAGCTTACATCTTGCATTGTACTGAATAATTAACCATAGTTCTTTCCATTCATTGCTATATCGGCCCCTATATTACAATGATTATTCCCATAGCCTGAGGGAATCTAAATGAACTGTAGCTTTCTGTTAATTTTGCTTAACAGCCGTTGTAGCTTGCAGGAGCTGGGATATTATAGCATCTATAGGCTGCGCTAGACTGTATTTGCACGGTCGCTGTGCAAGGTCGATGTAGCTCATAGGGGCTTTATAATACTGATATTTAAAGGCTGAGTATGGCCATATTTAGTACACTGCCTCCTCACTAACGTTTAAGCTAAGGGGCTTATTTTAGTACTGCAGAACATATGCATCGTTTCTGTAGAACATAGATGTTATCATTGTTAGTTTCTCTCAGCTAGCTTGTAGAAGCCGTAATAGAATTGCTATGTTATTATTTTCAGTTATTTATTTTTTTACTGAGTAGTGCTTCCAATTACTGTAATGTACCCTGTTTACATGTAGCCCTCCACTGCTTTATTTTATTGTTAGTGTAATATGTATAGCTTAATTACCAAGTGTTTCAACTGAATCAGTGCCTGTTGTACTACCCTTATTTTTGTAATGCTGTTTCTTCTTAGATTTGTACTGACTTGTTCTTATTTCTCCCTCTCTTTCCAACTTACACAGCCTTCCATCCCTCTATACTGTTAAGTGAAGTCAGAGATTACCTGCCCAGATAATAAGGACCCCTTTCAATCAAAACCAGCCTAATCTAAGGAAGCTAAGAGCCCTAGCACTGAAGGGAGCAAGGAAGAGTATGCGTTATACAAACCTAGGTGTATGAAAGCCCTTTTTTAACTACCTACAGCTGTATTTAATAAACTATCTAGCCAGAGGCCCAGCAGCCAGGCCCCTCTCTTCCTCTAGCAACTAAACCTTTCTCCTCCTTGTATAGCCTCCAGAGGCTAATAATCAGAGACTCCCTGCCTTGATTTCTAACTATCTCTCTTACTAGCTGATTCTGCTGCAATTTACTTATCTTGAGCAGGTGGCTACCTTCACTAGGTGTGTTCCTCACCCTTCTTACCCCATCTCTCTCCTATCTGAACTTAAAATACAGCAGTGCTGTAGTAGATTACATGTACATCACTCCTAACATCCTCCTTATCCCTCACTAGAGCACTCAGGGATCCCCTCTTCTATTGCTCTCCCTGGGCTTCTACATACCTGATAGTACCCTCATAGGAATTAGCATTCCATTGATTGTTCTCTCCAAACTCTCATACTTGTCTGAGCCGGCTCCGTTCGCCCTGCGGGCTCACTCCTCTCCTGTACCCTACACCCAATTCCCACACACCCCAGAGCTTCTAGCCTTATACGTATCTAGCCACTCCCACAATCCCATTACCAAATCCTAACTTGCCTCTCATTAGGGACATTCCCTAGATAATCCATCACTCCTCCCACATCTCTACATACTCCACCTCTCACTCACTACCTTAGAACTTCTATATCACCATGTCTTCTGCACCCATGTCAACTTACCTAAAACACATACTCTTGTACTCCCTCAATACTCTTCCTTTTCCTACCCTATATCCTAACAGCCTATGAACATCAAAACTACTCTAACTTCCACCATCCATCCAAACAAACATCCCTACCAGCTATAACAATTACCTTTGAACACAGCAACATAGCATCTACAGCCAACTATCTCCTCCCAAAGTATCATAGGGTTACCCATATTACCTATTAATATCTCCAAACCAAGAAAACCCAAAACATATTCTTTCATCCTCTAATTCACACACACAGACTACACCAACACCTCCTACTGGATGGTGGCATTCATCCCAACCCTGGCCCTACCAATAACTGCCCCACTAACCCAGTTAAACCTCCTCCCTCTACCTTTTATACCCCTACAAGGCCTCCTAACTCCCTCTTTATAGCTCACATTAATATATGAAGCATAAACAATAAAATGACTCACCTGCATACTCTCCTAGATGTACATGAATTTGACATTTTATGCCTAACTGAAACATGGCTAAAACCAGCAACCCAAGACTGTGAAAGCAGCCTTCCAGGATACAGTATTTTGAGATTAGATCGCCTGAACAAGAAGGGTGGGGGCGTAGCCATAATATATAAACTGGGCTCTAAGTTACTCCACTAGATATACACCCACCTATTGATTCCAATACTGAAACTCTTATCACTAAACTTCAACTTAACACTTGTAAGTCCATCTACATTATATGCTCCTATCTTCCCCCTGGTAATATCACCACCCTTGAAAATATCCTTAGCTGGCTCTCCACTAACTTCCCTAAAGAAACCATAGTGCTAGGTGACTTTAACATAGACTGGAATAGCTGTAATACTGATAATCCTACTAACAACATAAATCTACATGGATTTTCCCAAACTATCTCCTCTCCTACCAGAATCCACAAACCTACTAATAAAGAAAAGCACCTTAGATTGGATTCTAACAAATACTCAGTCTCGAACATATAAAGCAGGCACCCTGTCAGACGATATTAGTGATCACTCACTAACATATATAATTAGACAAAAAAACTAGCATTCCCTACCCTACCACTTACAGAACTACTTGTTTCAATAAACATTTTAACCCTACAAGCTTCCAAAGTGGACTTAGTGTGTGTGATCGGTCACCCCTAAAACATCTCCAGCTAGAAGATGCAGTGACATACTTCAACTCCAAATTCTTAGAAATCTTGAACTACCATGCTCCTACTTGTACTCTTAGGATCAGGGCAAGAATTTCTCCGTGGCTAACTAAGGAAACTAAGCAAAAAATTCAACTTGGAAACAAATTTTGGGCCAAATGGCATACTACTAAAGACTCAGCCGATCATTTCAAATTTAAAGAAACGTCTACTGTCAGCTTCAACAAACTAGCCAGCACAAACCACAAAAGTTCTGGACAGGTATCAATAGACTCCTGCATCCAGGCCACTTGAAGACACCAACCCCATCAGTAATAGCCCATGAGACTCCCAAACAAATTGCTGATGCCTTTACTACCTTCTTCACTGATACTGTCCAGTCACTTTCTAACTCATTACCTCCTGTATTCTCCAATCTGCCTTCCTTTTCAACTAACCTACCGCCTTCATTTCAACTACAACCTGCTTCTACATCCCTCATCTGTACCCTTCTTCACAAACTCCAACCATCTACCTCCTCTGCTGACCTACTACCTGCCAAATATCTCCAAATCGCAACAAACATAGCCTATCCTATTTCTGTCCTAATAAATAGAACCATAACAGAAGATACCATCCCATCCATTTGGAAAATCTCCCATATAATCCCCCTACAAAAAGGTGGTAATTCAACAGAACTCTCTAACTTTCGTTCAATTGCCCTACTCTCTCCCTTAGCTAAAATTATGGAAAAATGCATCCACTGTCAACTGTTAGACCACCTTCTCCAAAATGACCTATTGGCTAACTTGCAACATGGCTTTACACTTTTCCATAGCACCACCACTGTCCTCCTATCATTTTCTGACCATATTAACAAAAACCGTAACAATAACACCCTTTTCTCCACAACCTTCATTGATCTCTCAAAAGCATTTGACATGGTTAACCATCAGCTAATGTTGAATGTACTTGGGTCCCTTTCACTTAATACACGTGCAGTATTGTGGTTCAAGTCCTACTTGGCTAACAGGCAGTGCTTTGGGAAAATAGTCTATCTAACCACCTTCCTGTCACCCTTCGTGTACTCCAGGGTTCTATGTTAGGCCCTCTTCTATTCTCAATTTTTATTAATTATCTAAATGTAAACATCCCTCAAGCTACATGCATACACTACGCAGATGACTCCACATTAATATGCTCCGCTACTGTACCATCTGAACTGCAGTCCCTTGCCCAAAATGTCTTTGAATTAGTAGAAAAATGGTTCTTAAAACTCTGTCTCCTCCTTAATCCCCAAAAAAGCTAAACTATTGCTCTTTGCTGCCACACAAAAGTCTACCCTATTGACTTCACTATCAAATCTAATAATGGCACAGTCATATCTCCTGACACTACCACCAAACTCTTGGGAGTAACAATAGACCACAACCTTAACTATGACGCTCATATCAACACCACAATAAAGTCAGTTAACAGAAAACTAGGCTCACTCTATAAAATTAAACCCTTCCTTACTCCCATAGCTAGAACTACTATTGCCCATACCCACCTTATCTCTCCTCCTTTCTATGCCTCTCCTATATACACTAATCTTTCTAAAAGCAACCTCAACAAGCTGGCAACCTCCTACAATAACATTGCCAGATTTGCAACTGACTCCCCTTTTAGAACCTGTCACTGCCATAATCTGAAACTGGGTTGGCTGGAGCTGCATAATCAAATTCTATTCCACCAACTCATTATTGCCCATAAGACCCTTTATCATCCATGCAAGGTACCAATACTCAAGTCTAATCACCCCATATAAAAACCTGGCAAACCTACGCTCAGCATATAAACTACCGGTAACTAGACAAAAACCCAATAACAAAGCAGGGGATTCCCTTTTCTTTAACACTGTGGGAAAAACCTGGAACCTACTTCCTAGTGAACTTGCATCTTTCTTCTACCCCACTATTCAAAAAGGAACTCAAAATGTACCTTAAAACCCACTGGCTATGCCCTTGTACCAACCCTGACTAATATCCCTCTTACTGTTCTCCCAAGGTCTAGCATTAAATACTACTCACCTCATAGTTATTTTTAAGACCATTACCTCCGGACCCCTCTGTTAGTCTGCTCATTTAGCTATCCTGAAACTCTATAAAACTCATTCTTCTCTGAGACTATTATCGAATATGATAATTAAACCCACGAAGGCCTTTGCAAATGTGTCCCTGCCTTATAGATGGTTCACTGCCTTTAAATTGTATCCCAGTTTTGTAAATAATTATCTGTTCTTCTGTGACATATACACAACTGTGATTTCAAATGTCTCAGTCCCTTCTAAATACTTTCTTTCTTCTACTAGTGTGTGTGGTCAAAAAAAAAAAAAAAATGTTCACCTTTTATTTTGTTTCTTATCTAGCATAATTACTATGTTACTTTGTATACAGCTATTGTGTCTGACAAGTGAACTGTATCTGTAGTTGCAATATTCTGCTTTGTTTTATGTGGAGCTTTTCTCCTCGGGCCTCTACTGAAAATGGACATATATCCAGTTAGACTAGCCTGGTCAACAAATGTAAAATAAAATAAATTAAAGTCAAGCTTTATGGATGCCTCCTTAGGCTACAAGGCCCCTTTTGGCTCTGCTGCTGCAGAGTTTTTCAAATCCCCCCAAGAAAAGGGGGAAGGAGTTATAGGAACTTAAACACATTTTTATTTCTTGTTTCCTGCTTCCAGAGGAATTACCCGGGTAGGACCTCCTTTGTAAGAAAGGCCTCCAAGTACCATACTCCCAGGGGGGAAGGGATACCAGAAAACAGGTTCCTGCGAGATCTTCCCCTTCCACTCCTCCTAAAAAAGTCATTGTAGGCAAAGCCTGGTAGTCCATGACTACCAGGCCCTAAAACCCAACACTACTCTCTCTGCCTATCCCTATTCTTCCCAGCTTGGAAACTGATAACCCAGGACTCCCAGGTCCTCTCAGTTATCAAACACGGTTACTTAATGGTCTGGGAATCCCTATCAGCCTTCAGAGGTATTCCCCACCCTCCACTGGACCAAGTGGATCTCTTCCCTCCTGTCCTGCAATCCTTGCTTTCCCAAGGTACCATCCAAGAGTTGCCCCCAAAATCTATAGGCAAAGGGTTTTATTCAAGAATGTTTCTGGTCCCCAGGAAAGAAGGTTTATGGAGACCCCTCTCAGATCTGTCTCATCTGAACACCTTTCTAATGGTCCCCTTCCTTTTGGATACTTTCTCGTCCTGCTCTCCTTCCCCGATTCTTCCTCAGGCTTGCATGGTATCCTCAGACATAAAATATACCTGTCTACAGATTCCTATTCATTCCCGTTTCAGGAAATTCCTCTGCTTCTTTGTGGATTTCTTTCATTTTCAGTTCTGTGCTTTGCCATTTGGTCTATCTACTGCTCCCAGAGTGTTAAAATGTTTAGCCCCTGTCATAGCCTTCTGCAGAGTACAGGGCATACAAATTTTTCCCTGTCTGGACAATCTCATTTAGGCCTCAACCCCCCAGATGGTGCAGGAACACCTGCACTTTACATTCTCTCTTCTGAGAAGTTTGAGGCCCACCTTAAATCTTCAGAAATATTCTGATTCCTTCCCAGGACCATGTCTTCCTGGGATGCAGAATTCTGTCTCTTCCAATGATGGCGTTGCCTACCTCCAGATAAAATACTGCCCCCCTTTCGTTTGCTTTCAGGCAGTGATCCCACTTTAATCTCTCATGTCCAGAGCGTTCCTTTGACTCTTGGGTTTCATGGCCTCCTCCATTCCCATGGTACCCTTGGTAAAGGCTACACAGTTTCATTGGTTTCTGAGGACAGTCTGGAAGCAACACCTTCACCCTTTGGAGTATGTAATTCCACTCTTGCCCTGTTTAATGAGGGAGTTAACAATGGTGGATAGCACAGGTTACAAAAAACCTAGACCTCCTCCAACCGTCTTCTCCCAACCAGGATCTGTACACAGATGCATCAGACACAGGTTGGGGGCAACTCTAGCGAATTGGAGGGTAAGAGATGTGTGGATTCCACTCCAGTCAAAGGAGCATATCAAGATCAAAGAAATGAGGGCTCTGATTTTTGCCCTAAAAATTTTCAAATGCAAAATTTAACAAGGAGTGTTGAGATGGTTCACAGGCAACACCACAGGCCTCTGGTACATCAACAAGCAGGGAGGAACAAAATCCTATCTCCTTTGCAGATTGACCCTGTATGCCTGGGAAATTGCTCAACTCTGTCAGGTTTCCCTGCAGGCTGTATACATTCCATCAGCTCAGAATGTGATGGCAGATTGATTAAGCAGGGCCTTGACCCATTCCCACAAATGGATGTTAAACAGGGATGTGTTCCTGGACCTGGTCCATCGATGCATTATTTCACAAGTGGATCTGTTTTCCTTCCCTATGAACAGACAATTTCCCAAATACTGCTCCAAGGTCCCAAACTCGGGAACATGGAGGGGGGGGGGGTGGATGCTTTCTTTTCCATGGAAGGGGATGTTTGTGTATGCATCCCCCCTTTTCTCTAATTCAAAAAGTTCTGCTGAAAATTCAGAAAGAACAACCAAAAATCTTGCTGGTGACTTCTTTTTGGCCAAGACAGTATTGGTTCCTCCTTCAACATCAACTAGCCAAGAGCAATCACCACACGTTACCCCACAGGATAGACCTTCTCACACAGGAAAAGGGATCTCTAATATACCCTCAAATCTCCACCCTGAATCTAACACTTTGGGTGATTGGGCTGTGATACCCATTAGACATCTTTACACTGAGGACATGCTACAGGTTTTGCAGGAGGCCAGAAAACCCACTACCAGTAAATCCTATCTATCCAAATGGAAAAGGTTTTCTGTTTAGTGTCTAAAAAAACAAACTTCATCCACTATCAATGAATCCACCCGTGGTCCTGTGTGAATTGGTGAAAGGTGACTTGTCATAAGTCTTCTGTCAAGGCACACTTATCTGCCATCTCAGCATGCTTACCTTTGACTCCTGCTTTGGCATCCAGGTTGGAAGTCAAGCTTTTCCTGAAAGGAGTCTTAATATATCAGGCCATCAAGAAAACCCAATCCCTTCTCCTTAGGATCTCAACTTTGTGATTGAAAGGCTTACGCTGGCCCCATTTGAGCCAGCTAAGACCTCTTTCCTTCAACAGTGCACTCGGAAAACTGTTCTCCTGGTGGCTATCACTTCAGCCAAAAGTGTTTCTGAACTTCAGACCGTTATGGCCTACTCCCCCTTCACAGCCTTCCATAGGGACAGGGTATCCCTTTGTACCAATCCTTCATTCATGACCTAAGGTGGTGAATGAGCTGTCACTGAATCAAGCTGTTAAACTTCCAACCTTTTTTCCTTCTCCATAATCATATAGTGAGGGGATCCTTCACACTAAGGGTGTGCACAGATAGCTAAGATACTATCTGGCTAAAACCAAGCCCATCCGAAAATGAGACATGCTTTTCATTTCTTATCACTCAAGAGCCCCGGCACTCCCTGTTTCCAAGTAAAGTATTTCTTCCTGGATTTCTAAAGCTATTACCTTTTGTTAAACGAGTAATAGGAGGACCTTCCTTTCCCAGTCAAGGCACACACTACCAGAACTATATTTTCTTCTGTGGCCTTCTTTAAAGGTATGGATCCAGCTTCCATTCTGCAAGCAGCTACATGGTCATCTGTTAATTTAGCCTTTACCAAACACTGTAAGTTGGACATTGTTTCTAGGTCTAGAGCAGGATTTGCCAGGGCTATTCTGCATGGTTTTCTAGAAGATGTCTGCTGTTCCTCCCAGTCGCTCTTATGCTTGAGCCTTGGTAGTCTCCCTCATGTTATGGATACTGCAGCATATGAATAGAAAGACACGGAGTAGTTGTGTAAAATCTTACCATAACCATAGATGTCCTCCTCTTCTATATACACTGCAGTATGGTCTCCCTCCCTTCCCCCTGATAACTGCCTGACCTTCGGTTTAGTCACTCCTTCAGGCTGCTGGTTGGTGACATTCAGTTCTGAGGTAGGTATGTGCTGTCGTCCACTTTATGCCCGACATCTGCTTATGGCTGATGTTCCCTGTATGATGTGGCTCGTCACACGTACCTTTGCAGTAGCAGTTTAGCTTTGGTATAATGGCCGGATGTACGAGTCAGCCGGAGGCAGACTCCCCCTATGTTATAGATACTGCAGCATATAAAAGAGAAGGACATCTATGGTTACGGTAAGATTTTACACAGCTAATTTTTGCCCCTGGGGTTCCACCTGTTTTCCTCTTGGACAGGGGCAATAGGTGCTGATTTTAGTGTCTACTTGAACCAGACACCCTTGGGAAACACTGGTTGAACTTGGCTAGGGTTATAAGGGCCCTGGGGCCGTTAGCCTAGTAACATTCTATGATCCTATAAGAATGTAGTAATATAGAAGGACAAGGCGTTGAACTAATATAGGTAGTTATATAGGCTGGGGTGTCAGTAATACAGATTTATTGATATAATTTGATAATTTAGATATATTCATGGTCATGCACTAGAAAAATAAAGCATTGAGTAGTGTTATCAGATTGTGTTTTGTAGCAATGTACCTTTCTGTCAAGTAAAGGAGAATTCTTATTTCATTTTGGATTTATTCTGTGTATAAATAAGGGTTGACTTCAGTCATTTGGCCAAGGTTATTTATTTATGCATTCAACATTCATTACCTGGGTAAGCACACTGATTTGCAATTTTATTCATTTGTTTACTTTGTTGACTGGATTAGTCTCAATAGACATGGTTTGCTTTCAGTGATTCCTATGTTTGTATTAATAATGACTAACGGGATTTTGTTAGGATACCATGGAGATTAACATTAGTTTCTCTTTTGGATTTTTCGGCTATCTAACATCATACAGTACAAGGATTTTGCTCTAACATTTTGTGGACATTATGGCTTAGAAATAGCACTTACCTTCTTATATGAAAGAGTAGGATTGCTTATGCATTATGTAGCCCTATTTTTTGCATTTTGTTAATGCTGATTTGTGCTTTAGCAATTTTCTGTTTGAGTAAGTTTTGTTTTTGTAAATTTTTGGTTGTTTCATTAAATAATTCGTTTACTGTTAGTGACATCCACCTGAGCTACAGCAGGCTGAAGTAGCTGGGATCTCAGTTTGCAGTCTCATCTAAAGGGCTATATCTCACTAGTATTGTTAATGGAGATTACATCTACTATGGAAACATGCTGCCCCTTGAACCAGTGATACTGATAGTTGCTTGGAGTCGGCATTAACTGAATATAGTCATTATAATGGAGTGGGCGGCCATGGTGGTGCAGTGGTTAACATTGTCGCCTCACAGCAAGAGGTCCTCCGGTTCGATCCTCGGCTGGAGTGCCTTCTGTGCGGAGTCTGCATGTCCTCCCTGTGGTCGTGTGAGTTTCCTCCGGGTGCTCCGGTTTCCTCCCACATCCCAAAGACATGCTGCAGGTGGATTGGACACTCTAAATTGGCCCTAGGTGTGAGTGCGTATGTGTGTGTACCTTCTGTGGAAGGTTGGGTGCCGGGCTGGCAACTCGACACTGTAAAAACTCCACTGCCAATCATGAGCGGACAGGTGATCCGTTGTGGCGATCCCTAACTGGGATAAGCCAAAAAAGAAGTCATTATAATGGAGTACTTTTTATTTTGTTAGCATTTACGCTTGAAGTTGATTGCTAAGCTCTTCTAGTGATTTTTCAAGCAAAAAGGCTTTGAAGGGTTAGTGGAGTTTGTTTCATCCATTGTTTGCTTTGTGGTGGCCAAGTTTGCTAATCATTTGATGTTATGTGATCCTATCTCGCCTACATTCTGACTGATGGGTTACGCTATGCCAAAGAGCCAGTCTCTTATTGGCTGAGGAGCTATATCCCAGGATGCACCACTACCAGTCCCCCAGATCTCGCTTGCCGCTAACTCGGGCGTGGTCGGTCTCGCTGAGGCTGGCTGTAGTAATAGTACTACTTTTTTTTTCTTTTTTTTTGCTGTTTTTTCTTAAAAAAAGCTGTTTTTAGCTATTCTTCTCATTGTGTGTGTTTGGGTTTGTTGAAGACTTGTTGTGTGATTGGGTTGAGAGTTTGGTTTAGGCCCTTCATCTAGGGCCTTAGTCAACCCTCCTAAAACCTTACAGGGTTTCAAAGTTCCTTGTCATTTCTATATTTAGGTGGTGTCAATCAGAAAGTCAGTAATTGTATTTTTCCTGTCAAAGATTACTGAAATTGTCTTACCATAATGTCTCAGAATCCTAGGCCTTCGGCTTTAAAAATGCACAAAATGTAGTTTCAAAATGTCTATCACACACGATCACTCTCGCTGTGTGTGTATTTGGGTGCAAAAAAACACTTGGGAGTGGTCCTCCAGGAGGGAAAAAATAATTGATTCTTAAGGGGGTTAAACCTTCTTTTGAAAAACCTTGTTCCTCTCCTTCTCTCCTAAAGAAAAAAGTTCCGACCAGTCGATCCACCATCGACCCGATCCGGACGCCAAAAAGCCTCGCCCAGGCCTCTCTCCTTGGGCCGGACTTGGGCAGTCAGAGCACCGATGCCGCCCTCGTCGACTCCTCTGACTCCTCTCTGGCTGCAGGAGTCATGGGGAGGGCTCTTCGGGATGCAGATTTGATCGGGAGACAGGGTGCTCTCCAAGACTGCCAGTCCCCCCAGTCTTCAAAAATGTTCGTTACGCGGCCAGTTGGAGCTTGATCACCTGGCCCACTCCCATGCCATTCCCCCTCGGCGCTTTGCACGTCCGTGAGGCGCAGGTGTATAGGTTATTGGATCTTAGGTCGGCCCTGAACCAGTCCTTCTCGTCCAAAATAAATTTTTTCTCTCTCCCCGAAGGAGGTCACTCAACTAAGCGGCTGTAGATGCCATGGTGTGGTGGCATCTTTAAGGTCTCTGAATTATTTGGCACATTTTACCAGGCACCAGGGATCTGGTCGAGAGGTTGTTGTCAGATGCCTCTCGGGAACCCTACCTGAGCAGCCCTGGCCCGGTCTCTCTCTCTCAGTTGGCCTTCCTTTTCTAACTTCTTCGTAACTCCATGAGGCCTGCTCATTTCGAGCGGGTAGAGCAAGGCGGCGAAGGCGCTCTCTGGAGCTCTCACGCTGAGACAAGCCCTAGCTGGAGGCCTTGTTGTCTTCCTTCGAAGTCTTCATGTCTTGTCCTTTGATGGGTCCTCCTTGATGTTTCCTCCTTGTTTACCACCCTGTACCGAAGAGGAAAGGAGAGGGAAAAACTTTAGTGGGCGCCTGTTATTCCACTCCCTTTCCTTCCTACAAGGCTAAAGGAGGGAAAATAAGGTAAATTAAAAAGTAAATTCAAGTCCTTTTTCTCCCAACAGTAGGAAGAGGAGCTTCCAGAGGCGGGGGAGGAGACGGGAATTTCAGGGCCGCAGAGGGGTCCCGGCCCCGGAGATCGCCAGAGCCGAGTCCTTTAGGTAGCTCTTCAGCCTCCCTGCGTCATGAGGGATTGCGGCTGTGCTGCTCCAGAGCCAGGTGTCGCATTGCCAAGCACAATAAAGCCTGGGTCAATCATAGGACCAGGACACTCACTGGGTGAGAATGCGGAGGACAGGTGCGGACCATCCCATTCACCCCCACACCCCACCGTCCAAAAAACCACCGGACCAACCACCCAAATGGCCAACAAGCGGGAGGAAGGCTTTAAAGCTGCTAAGAAACAGTCAATTCCCAGTCCCAGACCAGACGGATCAGACTTACTCAGGTTTAATTAGTGCCAAAAGGAAACAGACCAACACCATTGGACAACAGACATTGATTCCAGGCCGCACGTCCAATCCACAATCATCCATTATCAAACCATCCTTCATCCCATTCTTGGATTTATGGATGAGGATGTTGTTTACCGTGTCATCAGGCGTCCATTCATTTACTATCATATACCAAGGGTACCAGGGGCTCAGCCTGCTGGTCTGTCATTGTCAGTCAAGTTTTAGCTGGGCCCTTTTGCCCTTTTGTCAGGGTCTGGTGTTTTGGGTGTTGTGACTGTTTGGTGGCTCACCTGAAGTGGATTTAAGTGTTCCCTATCTAAGTGACGAAACCTGGCTGCCGACTGGCCTGTGAGCCACCACCTCCTCCAGGGCTATACCCAACCCCACCACCCCATATCTCCTGGGTGCTACCCTGGGGATTACATTCAATTGGTCAAATACTGGGGTTCTAGACTCAACATACTGGCTGCAGGAGCTAAGATAGACTAAACGAAAGTGGGGCCACTTCCAAAAAGGAAGTGCGAAAGCCTTAGCTTCTCCAAGCCCAAGATCCATAGTCGATACAAATTCCCAGCAGTCTTCTTTTTCCGGTTCTTTTCCACTAGCATGTTTTAGTTCCTCTCTTTTGGCAATGTCTGAGGATTCTTCTAGAGGCTCTTGTCAATATCATGGTCGATTCTTTCTTCACGGAATCATACAACATAATATGCACATCATCATTCCATGAAAATCTTTATCAAGGAAGCCAGACATCCAACAGACATCAATCTGCCCCACGACAGATCCCTCAGATTCCCTTTGGGGGGGCATTATGCAGGCCCAGATAGGGGTGGGGGGTATTCCAGGGCAGGGCTTCCAGGCTGCTCCTCTCTTGTTCTAATGCTAGCATGGAGATATCTTCCTTGAGATGAGGGGCTGTTCCTTCACCAACAACATTTACACAAGTTTCTTCCTCACATCCACACACCAGCCACACAGACAACAACTGGGTCAGAGAACAATCTTCAAGGACAGATGAGCTACCCAGATACCCTTCCCAGAGCCAGGTAGGCCAGGGTGTGAGCTACCAACCAGCCGCTCAAATATATTGGCAGACAAATTGAGCAGGACAATTCTCTCCTCCCAAGTGGTCTCCAGAGATTTTGAAATTCTTAACATCCCTGTTTAATCAAGGGATCTTCTCTCTACTATTAAAAAAAACTACTAGCTAATATCTCTAAAAATTCCATATCCATGGATCCTCCATTGATGCTTGATTTGGTGCTTGGCATACACATCTTCCCTTTCTTCCCGACTGCTGCTGCATGTGAATTAAAATATCTGGAAAACTGCCTCTTGCTTGCAATTTAATTGCAAGAAGTAGAGAGAGTCTCAAAGCCCTGTCCTGTCTATTAACTTGATTTTCCATCCTTTGTCCCAAAGGTCTGTTCTAGTTTCTGTCTCCAACAATCTCTAGAGCTACCCAGTCTTCCCAAATTCTCCAATGAAGCAGAATACACTCCATAAATCTTGGATGTTAAGTCAGACCAGTTGTTTGTGTCCTTTCTCAGATAATAAATTGGTCAACCATCACAAAGCTACTATCTTATCTCCAAATGGAGAGATTTGCATAACTCAGGCTTCTTCTTTCTTAAGCAACTTACAACATCAATCTATCAGCTCTTCATTCCAGAGCTATGGCTACTTCTATAGCATAACATCTTTTAGTTATGCTCTCCATAATAACTTGTTTGATGTTGATCGATCCATCGCTTATTATTCCTAAACCTCCCCTTCCCCTGCCTTGTTTTGAGTTCTACTGTTTATCTTGTTTCATCTGATGGATCCCAAACATCTGAAGTTATGGTGAGTACATAACTAAAAGTTATCTGGATAAGTGGACCAACCCAATGGAGCTTTTTTGTTTATCAATTACTGAGACCACAGACATTACATAACAAAAATGGCACATCAGAAATGGACTGTAATGAAGCAAAGCAACTTTGTTTGCACTCAGGAATTTTTTTTGAGTACTTAAGAAGCTTTTTTTCTTTATTGAAATCTTTTCTGAAACGCCTGAAGATGTTAAAAATAACAGTGAATATTGTTAATATGTATATTTTAATGTGTCTATTCCCTTGAGATGTGTGTACGTATGTACAATTATTTGAGTTTAACTGGTGGAATGAGCTGGTCCTTCATTTATTTGGCCAACGAGCAGTAACAGTAATGTATAATACTAGCATACAAAGTAAAGGGGAATACATAATACTCAGTCTTACAATGAGATTGACTTTACCAGACTCTGATCCAGCTGTTGAGCTCCTTCCTTTACCCACAGTGCCCCACTCTCCTGGTATATACCTCAGATCTCACTTGTCGTCACATCATTCAGATGCAGCTTTCCGCTATCAAGCATACAGAGGATGACAGAGATTGATTTCCTTTTTTGTGAAGTTTTTCTGTGTTTAGCTTACTTCTGGAACTCTTCTTTTGCTGTTAGATAGAACTTGTTTACCTTTCTATCCATTATCTTCCTTCCCTTTTCTGCTCTTTCTTTAGATGTTTCTACCCTTGTTTGGGTACTTGTTTAATGCCATTGCTGGTATCCTTTCCTTCTTTCTATTCACCAGATTTCTGGTATCATTTGAATACCATTGTTGGTATTTTCTTTATTTTTGTCTTTCTAAAACTTAAAAGTTTCAATTTTCACCATTTTTGTGTAAGGAATAGGTTAGCTTTCTGGTTATGACTGACAAGCCTACAGGATTTAAAAAGTGCACTTTCTGTGGGCATAAGATCCATAACTCAGATGCCCACAAAGAGTGTGTGCATTGTTTGGGCACTGCCCACTTGGATGCTGACTAATTTCTGTGCTTTGTGACCATAAGGAGTAAGCTCATTCTTAAAAGTTTGCTTCCTTCTGCTGTTTCGGTCTCAGCTGGGGCTCAACCATCCTCTAGTAAAACAAAGGAAAGCCTGACTTGGCTGCTAAAGAAAATGAGTCCAGGAAATGGACCCCTGATACTTCCTGCTGGCTCCCAACTACTGAACCACTGGCTAAAGTTACCAAGATATTGGATCTTACTGTGTTGAGATCCAAGTCTCGTAAGATCCAGTCTCCTTTTTTCACCCCAGATCTGATATTTCCTCTGCTCAATTTACTCTCTTTACAAGGGGTACCTAAAAAATCTTCCAGACCACCATCTACTACATCTCTTAGGTCTTCTAGGAGCTTGTTTTAGGCAGAGGTGGATAGAATGATGTGGAAGTTTCTCAGGGAACAGATTTGGGTGGAAGTCGTCGTGGCTTCGTCTCCCATTGAACCCATAAGCCTATTCTCATCTCAACATCGTGTTACTTCTCCTTCTCCGATCCAGCCAGTGGTTTCAGAGACCTCAGATCCAAGATCATCGAAGATGTTCTTGTTAGATCTGAAAACTGGTAATTCTTAGGCTCTGACCATTCCCTTGAGTTGACTGGCTCCAACCTTCTCGGAGCAGGAAGACTATCAGAGCCGAAGAGTTGGTGTCAGCTTTGGGGGATTGGGATTGACTCTGGCTGTCTGAGCTGTCCCCTTCCCTCTTGGTGCCTTGGCGTTGGATAGCTGAACCCCGACTCCCTCCTCTAGGCAGGATTCCACGGTCTTAGAGGTCTGCGCCAATTACTTAGGTATTTTTGCAACTGCTGTTTCACCTAATCTTCTGCCTTTCATGTTGTGGAGAAAGCCTTCTCTTTTCTCAGAGAGAGGACATCCTTGGCCTCTTCAGATCCTACTGTCCCTCCACTGACTCTGAGCACTGATCTATCATGCCTACTCCACTAGGACAGCCACCCACCCCTTAGAAATTTTCAGCCAGTCCTCATACAGGACTCCCCACCTTATGATACTTTACTAGACTATCCCACTGATGAGGTCCCTTGGAAGAGAATGTGCAAAAGGGAAGGTACCTAGATTGCACTCAGAAATCTGTCACTGAAGATACGGACTTCGATGAAGGGGAAGGGTTCCCCAGATCTCCACCTGATGTCTCCTTTGGAGAGATCCAACATAGTGTGCTGGAAAGGATTGAAGAAGACAGGAGAAATCTCTGCTAAAATACCAGCTTTAATGTAGTCTGTGTAACACAAATAGTTTAATGCCACAAAAACTAACAGCAGCATTTTCATCTTGTAATCTAAGACTTCATCAGAACAATACCACAGGTAGGAATCACAAATAACCCTCCCAATTAACACGTGTAAATTGAATAATGTTTAAAAATACAAGCAAGAAAAACTAAAACTGCCTCCTGAATTATACATTTTAAAACCAAACATGAATGTCCAAGTGAAACAGAAGTTTAATACATAAATAAGTGTAGCCATGCTAAAGCCTAAAACATGTTTTATTGAATATTGACTCAGCCTCAATGAGGTTTTCTTAAACTTGGAATGTTTGATTAAAGAATTTGAAAATAGATTATTGAAATTGTAAAATTTACAGCTTTATAACAGTTTAAATGAGGGCTTAATTCAGAAAGTAGTTCCACAGGGATTGCAAATTCCCTAATGGGTTGCGTGAAATGCATATATTTATAGTGATTTTATTAAATTATTTGTTAAATATAGATTTGAATTAATGGAGTGCAGATTAAAAGAAACAATTTCATTATTTCAGGTTTATTAGAAGAGGTCAAGTCTTTGAATGTTTTACAAAGGATTTATGGTTTACCTCTTACTGCGGTGGTGGTGCTGCGGTAGCATTGTCACCTCACAGTAAGATGTTGTCCTGTTCGATTCTCAGCTAGAGTGTCTTCTGTCTGGAGACGTGCATGAATGGGCGTACCTTCGTTGAAGGTTGTGCGTCAGGGCTGGCAACTCGGCACGTAAAAATCTACTGCCAATCATTAGCAGACCAGAGTTCTGCTGTGGCGACCCCTAACCGGGAAAAGCCGAAAGACACAACAACAAAGGATTTATGGTTTAATAACTTTCAAAACAAATGTAACAATTTGGTTAAATGTATTGGCAAGCAGGTATAGTGTACTATACATAGGGGAAAAAAAATCGAGGGACATTATCCAGTATAGAAAGAGCCTAGATGTGCTTGTGTGATTTTGTGGACCCGTCAAGTCTTCACCCTTTGGATCTTCTTTGTTCAGTCCCAAAGTTAAAGAAACACACTGCAAAAGTGAACAAGATGGAAAGACCCTATCTGCTATTGGGATCTGTTTTTCTACTCCTTAGAGATCCTTTTCCAGGAATCAGCAAGGTAGTAAAAAAGATGTGTCCCGCAAGTCGTAAGGGCCTTTCCAGGAATCACAAGGAGACGGTTCTTCCCTGGGCAGAGGGGGCGATTTCTAATGGAAGACACCACCCTTGTGACAGAGGTGGCCCACAGACCCAAGACTTTAGAGGTACCTTCTCTGACAGATCATACCAGCAGTCCAGAAGGTTCACCTGATTGCTGCACTATGGTGGCAGTTTGAGGGTGCTTATTTCCGCACGCAGAAGCTTTGGCATACATCACAAAAGACACTTGGGTGCAGACAGTGATATGCAGAGGTTATTTCTTAACATTTTCAAAAATTCCCCTAACAAAAATGAAAAACATTCCTGATGTTTCACCCATTCAGAGGGAGGTTACAGCTTTGGAAATGAAAAGCTGTTAGAAGTCATTCAAAAAGGTCCCCCAGACTAACAAGGATCTGGAACTTATTCAAGATTCTTTGTAATGCTAAAGAAGACAGAAGACTTGCATCCAATTCTAGATCTCAGTAGACTAAGCCAGTATGCAAAATACTTGAACTTCTGGATGGTCATGGTTCAGTCCATTTTACTACTACTACGAACGAATGACTGGATGTGCTCGATTGATCTTCAAAATGTGTACTATCATATCAAAATGAATAGGTGCTCCAGAACATACCAGCGCTTCCAGCTGGGAGCCAGCAATTACCAGTTCAGAGTATTGCTCTTTGTTCTCACCATAACCCCCAGGGTGTTTACCATGTATGGAGGTGGTAGGGTCTCACCTGAGAGTTCTGGGATTCCAGATGTTTTCATATCTGAATGCCTGGCTCCTGACCGCCCCTTCCCGGCATCTGTTGATTCAAGCAGGAGATTACTTGCTTCAGTTTTGTTGTAATGTGGGCAGTCACATTCAGTTACACCAAATCATAGCTTATCCCTCCTCAGACCCTGGAGTTCATAAATGCTTGTCTGGACATGACCAACCCGATAGCTTCTCTTCCTCTGATGAGGGTTTGTACTCTGAGGTCATGAAGGTAATCTCCCTTTCCCATCTGACAGCAAGACTAGTCCTCCAAGCATTAGGACTGATAGCAGCAGCTATAACTCTAGGTCCTTTAGCCGGGTGTGTGTCCCTCAGTGGACTCTTTCAGTACAGTGGTCAATTCTTCAAGATCCTCTAAGCAAACCTGGTCAGTATTTCCAAAGTTTGCAAGGAATATCTTGTTTGGTTTCTTCATTCAGAAGACATTTATCAAGGTCATCCCTTCATTCTCCCTCAGCCAATAGCCACAATCAGCACAGATGCCTCCCATAATGGGTGTGAGTTGCGCATTTCTTCAGAAGAACAGTCCATAGTGCACAGTTCCTGAAAGAGGCCAATTTGCACATCTGTATCCTGGAAATGCACACTGTTCTATCTTCAGGTGTGATATAAAGCACAGACAACATGTCAGTAGTCTAGTATATCAACAAACTGGGGGAACCAGACAATGAGTGATCTCTTCTAATCCCCTTTTTTGGCAACGCACATACCAAGGAAAGCCAATGTCCTCCAAGACAGAGTACACAGGTCTATTTTGAATGCCTCATGAGTAGTCTTTGTCAGAGTGGCAGAAAATATTTTTCGGCGATGGAGACAGCCCTGCTGTGATCTTTTTGCTTGTAGCCTCAACAAGTGCAGTGGGTTCTTTGCCCTAGTCCCTCCAGAGGGGGAGTTAAGGAGTGATGGTGTAGTCCACGATTGGCCCTCCAGTTTCCTCTATGCTTAACCCGTTACCACTAATTACCAAATTTTTGCAGAAAGCATACCAGTTGAGAATAGTTAACCTCATTGCAAACTTTTGGTTTGGTGAGGCCTGGTTTCCCTTCCTCTGGCCTTATTTGGCTTATCCTCCTTATTTACTGGATCCACATACAGACCTCCTGTTTCACTAGACAGGGATGCAACATCCAGACATCACAGGCCTTGAATTGACCACATGGTTTCTCCAGTTCCAGTGATGGCAAGATAGCCCAGACTTTCTTCCCCAGTTTGACAAATTATCTTACCTCTCAGAAGCTGTCCACTAGGCAAATTTACAAGAATAAATGGGAAAGATTTTCAAACTGGGCCCTTCAGAGATATTTGGATCCTTACTTCACCCCAGCTGAGCACTTCTTGACTTTTTGCCCTCATTTTTAACAATGGGGTAATTGCTTTATTATAAAGTTCAGCTGCCAGCCATTTCACATTTTCACTCAAGAGAATCATTCTTCCCTGGCTTCCTTAAGATAATGCAAGGCCTTCCTTAAGGGTACCTTTACTCAAGCCCTCAAGTTAGAGACCCTACACCCCTTGGGATTTGACTGTTTCTTGCAGGCTGTTACCCAATCCCCCTTTGAGCATTCTGCTATGATTTAACTTTTAAGTTTTTGTCCTGGAAAGGAATTTTTCTGGTTGCTATAATCTCTGCTAGATGAGTATTGGAACGCCAAGGCCTCTCTGCAAGACCTTCGTACTTGTTTCTTCCATAAAGATGGGATATCATTATGTACAAAACCCATCCTTTCTACCTAAGGTAGCTTCTAAATCCAGCTGTAATAAGGTCATTAATTTACCAGTGTTATTCCCTAACTTCTCAAAGGTGAATATGTGCTGCATTTTCTGGAAGTCCATCGTAGTGGAGTTTGTGTTTTTTTTTTTTTTGCACAAAACACAGGATCAGTTAGATCTTTATCCAAGAGCAAATTGGGTAAAGCAGTTGCTAAAGTGATGCTAGCCCAATGGTTAACTGATTTGCATTTCCTTTGTGTATAAAGAGGTTGGTCAAGATATTTGTGCAGCTGCCACTTGGTTCACTGCTCATACCTTTACTGCTCTTTACAAGTTAGATATACTGTCCAGAAATAGGGCAGCCTTTATACTCCAGAATATTCTTCCATGAGGACCACCAAAGGTTCATCTAGCTGGGGACTCAGTCACCCTTCATTTGAAGAGTGAATGAAAGTGACAGCATCAGAAACAAATGATCTGATGTTATTAATCTTTCCATTACTCACTGATGGGGTTCGGTTCCAAGCCCTCAGAACAGAGTCAGCCTTTTTACCAAGTTCACTCCAGCCAAAAAAACTCTCGAGCGACCTCTCTACCCAGAATGCCCTTTTCCCTGTTACCTCAGATCTCATTTGCCGCATAGCCATAAAGCCGCGTTTCAGCTGAGCTCTCGGCTAAGTGGAACTTTATTTGATATTTGTGTGAAAAACTTTTGATATCTTCATATTTTATTAAGTGATTAGTATTTCCAGTGTCTTTTCTGTCTAACCTTGTCTTTTCCTCTACCCGTTGTTACCGTTTGTAAACTTTCAAGTACCATTGTTGGTGCAGCCTTCCCTCCCTTACCCTTGTGGTATTTCTTCAATACCATACTTGGTATTGTCTTTCCTGTCTAACCTATTAGCTTTGGCTTTTAGTAAGGTGTATCCTTTCTTTTTTTTAAGTGTGTGTTTCGATATTTGTGACTTCTTTGAATGGTGTTTGACTTTGACTTTGTTCTCGTTTTATTATACAGTTGGCCTGTGGTGTCTTTCTGTCAAGATGTCGGATAAGAAGGGTACTTCAGGTTTTAAGCTTTGTGCTTCATGTAATGGCAAGTTACCTAATAGTGAGTCTCATGACTGTGTGTACTGTTTGGGAGTGTCCCACCTTTTGGTGCAGCCTCCATATGACATTTGTCAGAGTTTCAGTCAACGCACTCTTAATGAGTGCAAAAACAAACTGATCCTGAAATGATTACTCAAGTCTCCCTTGTCAGAGGCCATTTCTGTGGTGGAGGTCTCAACCCTTCCTACTAAAGACAAAAAGAGACCCCACTTTGTTCCTTCTTCACCATCAGGTGATCAGAGCAATCCTGGGAAATCAAAGGTCCCAAAGTTATCTTCGGAGCATAAATCTACCTTTACGGCTCAGTCTTCCTCTGCTCAGAGCATCTCGAAACCTTCGATACCAGCATCAGTTTAGGCACTGGTCCTGCCTCCGGCACTGATTATAGACCTTACTACGCCTATTTTGACTTTGGCACCTATGGCCACTTCAGTACAGGGCACACCTTCGACTACTAGTTACTATTTTGGAACCGACCATTTCGGCGCAGAGTGCCACTTCGGCACCGAGCGTTGTACTGACTTCACTGGATTTGACCCCTTTACTTCCAGTCTCAAAACTAGAGACTTCAGTGCCGACAAACCTTGCACCGCAGACCCAATACTCCCCTTCCGTAAATCCGTTTCTGGGCCAAACCTATAGCTCTTTCATTGAACGCCCTGACTCCCCATCTGGAGTATCCACTTGATGCACCAGGAGCCTGTCGGAGCACGACATGGTGCATCTTGTGGACCAGCTGTTAGCCAGGGGGATCTTCACACTTTCTAAGACCCACCTACCTGTGGGACTTGTGTTGACTTATTCACAGACTCCATCTTAAACTCCTCCATCGACCATCTCGGTCTTCTGCTCCAACATCCTTCTTGGAACCCATCACCTAGGTGCCTGCGGTGCATCTCACTCTGGCTCGGAGTTTGTCCCTTTGGTCTTCAGTTCCCACTGAACTGGTCCTTCCTCAGTCTGGAGATTGGGAGAATGGGTGCTTTGGCTCAGGGTATGGAGCAGCCTTTCTCCTCAGTTCCATCCTGGGAGCCAATACCCTTGTTCGTGCTGAACCTGTTTGAGACCCCACCTGTGGGGGTGGGTTCGTCCGAGTGAAGCTCCCATCCCTCTTTGGGCGGACCTGCCTTCCATACGATGGAGAGGGCTCTTGCTACTGGCAGCACTCCTTTGATGTTAGAACTCCAGTTTTCATCCCCTGAGCTACAGTGGTCAGACCACACCCCCCAGGACACTGGGCAGAGAAGCTGCAAGACACCTCTGTGTAGGGTACCCGCTCTTCTGAGTCTTCCTCAGAGACTCCCACTGAGAAGCCACCTCGAAAGAAGACATGCAAGAGGAAGCACATGGACTCACCCGAGTAGTCCTTGACAGAAGACACGGACTACGATGATGGTGAGGGGGTCACTTCCTGATGATATCTCTTTTGGAGACAACATGGAAATGTTAAAGCAGAGAGGTGACTGGAAGCTCCCCAACCCTTCATCTGAGGAGTCCATGTTCCTACAGGTTTTTCACACCCGACCTTCTACCTCTTGGGTGACCCCACTTGCTGACGAGCTCGTCGTGTAGTGCACCTGGAAGAACCCTGATTCCACTGAGGCGATCCCGTGAAGACCAGACAACATTCTTTCCCCTCCCGAGGAGAAATCCACATTGGTCCAAATGGTTACCGGTTGATGCTATAATGGTGATAGCTGCCAAGAAGAAGGACTTGGCTGAGGAAAGTCCTGCTGTCCACCCACCCAGCAGGGAGACCCAAGCAGTGGACAGACTTGGGAAATGTGTTTTTGCATCAGGGACTTTTGCTATATGGTCCCTGAATTATTTGGCACATTTTACGAGGCTCCAGAGGGACTTGATCTCCGAACTCTGTGGGACGTTCACAGGGCAGTTGTCTGACGAGGTCAGTGACACAGTGGCCTCACATCTTGCAACCCTGGAATCAGTATCCAACTCGTCCATGAGGTTGCTGTCACATGTGACTGAAAGGGCAGCTAGATCAGTGGGTTCGGGCATTATGAGGCATCTTGCCTGGATGCATATTTTTGACCTCGTGGACCCCTTCAGTTCTTCCTTTCTGAATGCTCCCATGGAAGCTTCATCCCTTTTTGGCTCCAAAGTGAAGGACACGCTAGCCAGTTATGAGCAAGATGGAAAGACCCTGTCTGCCATAGGCCTATGATTTTCCAACCCTCAAGGTACCTTCTCTAAGAATCAAAGGAGTGGAAAAATGTGGCATAAATAATCTCAGGGGCCTTTTGGTGCTGCACGTGGTGATACCCCCAGAGGTAGAGTGGGTAACAATTCTGGAAAATGCCCTTATATTGGCAGAGGGGTCCTCGTAGCCAAGGCTCCAGGGATTCCTTCTCTGGACAGCCTTATCAGCACTCCTGAGGAGCAGCCCGATTGCTTACGTTTGGAAGCAGTTGGGGCTCATTTCTCTCTGCACCAAGCTGCCTGGCAATCTATCACCACTGATTATTGGGTGCAGAGCATCATCACCAGAGGTTACATCATTCCCCTTTCTTATATCAGCCAAATCTTCCAAGAAAACTTTCAGATGTTCCACCCAGTCAAAGGGAAGAAGCAGCTTCAGAGATTATAAAGCTGTCTCAAGAGTCATCCAACCAGTCCCACCAGACCAGCACGGATCCGGATTTTACTCAGTTCTTTTTGGTGACAAAAAGGTAGAGGACTGGAGATCCATTTTGGATCTCAGCAGATTAAACAAGTCTGTCACCTAAACCAAATTCCAGATGGTCACGGTTCAGTCTCCTCTTCCCTTTTAAAGAGAAGGCGATTGGATGTGCTCTATAGATCTTCTGGATGCGTATTACCACATCAAGATGGACAAACGCTCCAGGAGTCTGCTTCACTTCTCACTAGGGTACAGTCATTATCAATTTCTTGCCCTACAGTTCTGTCTCTCTACAGCCCCCTGTGTGTTCACAAAATGCATGGCAGTGTTAACAGCTCACTTGAGACTAAAAGGATTCTGGGTGTTTCCATCTCTGGACGACTGGCTCCTCACTGCCTCCACCAAGCATCTTCTGGTAACAGCACTGCATTATACACTGGCAAAATTGTTGGGAATAATGATACATTGGGAGAAATCAAACCTTACTCCTACACAACAAATAGAGTTCATTGGAGAGCAGTGTTCAATACTCAGTCCTGTCTGGTACCACTCCCAATTCACAGACTCCATCGATTGAGGCTTCAACTCCTGGTGATACTCTCTCAAACAAATGTCTCAGCAAGAGAAGTTATTCAGGCCCTTGGCTCTATTGCAGCTTCAATCCAAGTAGTGCCTGTAGCAAAGCTACATATGCAGATCCTGCAATGGCTCCTTTGTCCATGGTTCCCAAACTATCATCCCCTCATTTACCAGATTCAAATAACCAACTCCTGCAAACAGGACCTCCTTTGTTGGATGAGGCCAGACCTAGAACTTGAGTTGCCCATTTCAATCCCCTCAGCCATTGTCATCATGGATGCTTCCCTGATTGGGTGGGGGGGGGGGGGCATTACCAGGGAAAGACTGTCCAAGACGCATGGTCCACCTCAGAGGCCCACCTGCATATCAGTGCTCTGGAACTGAGAGCTGTGCTGTTAGCATTGCAGGCCTTCCATTCGGCTCTCATTTCTGGGACAATTGCAGTTCAGTCAGACAATGTCAGTGGTCTGGTATATCAACAAGTAAGGAGGAATCATGTCCTACCCCGTATGTTGAGAAGCCATGAGAATTTGGCAGTGGGCGATAGCTTCCAACCACTTTCTGATAGCAACACATATTCCAGGGATCTCCAACGTGATTGTGGACAAACTGAGCAGATGCATCCTCATGCCTCACGAGTGGTGTCTCAACCCCGAGATGGCATCAGAAATCTTCAGCCACTGGGGCCAGCCTTGTTGCGATCTTTTTGCCTCCCCATCAGACAACAAGTACAGCAGCTATTTTGCCCTACTTCCCCCGGAGGGGGAGTCACTGAGGGACGCTCTGATCCATGATTGGCCCATGGGACGACTTTACACTTATCCTCCCATCCCCAATTCCACAATTACTAAAGAAAGCACTTTGGTTGAGATACAAGGTGATCACCATAGCCCCATTCTGGCCTAGAAAAGTTTGGTTCCCCTTCCTTCGGCCTCACCTAGTATACCCACTGTGGATTCTGGACCCTCTACCAGATCTGAGTATTCACCCAAATTTGTCCAGTGTCAAGCTGACAGCTTGGTTTCTCCACTTCCACTAGTCGACAGGCAAGCTAATCTCTCCTTGCCTGTTCGAGACCTCATTCTGGCCTCTCATAAACTATCCACCAGAAGACTATATCAGGATAAATGGAAAAGGTTCTCTATCTGGTCCAAGGATAACATGCTAGTCCCGTATTCGGCTCCATTTACTGCAATGCTTCAATACTTGGCTAAGTTTTTTGATAATGGAGCCTCTGGCTCTACCGTACGAGTACATCTAGTGGCAGTTTCCACAATGGTATAGATGGCACCCCTCATGTCTTTACGCCTTTGCAAGGCTTTCCTCAAGGGGAACTCTCATATCAGGCCTCCTGTCAGACAGCCCGTAGAACCATGGGACCCTCACTCTAGTCCTTCGGTCTTTGACTCAAAAACCTTTTGAACCTGCTGCAAAATGTGACCTGAAGAGTTTGTCTTGGAAATCCTTGTTCTTGATGGCCATCACGTCTGCCAGAAGAGTCTCGGAGCTGCAGGCATTTTGTATCAAGAGGCCCTGTCTGGTCTGTCCTAAAGACAGATTATCACGTCAGATGAATCCATCCTTCCTCCCCAAAGTTGTTTCTGAATTCTCCATAAACCAGACTATTGATCTACCAGTGTTTTTTCCGAATTGTCCCACTAGAGGAGAGTACTGCCTTCACTCCTTATACGTACATAAACAATTGAGATTTTACCTAGACAGGACCAAACCTATCCATCAATCTGAACAGCTTTTCATGTCTTTTTCTGGGCCAAGAATGGAAGAGACCGTTTCCAAGATTACATTATCAAAATGGCTAAGGGACAGCATACTTTTCACCTATTCCCTCAGTAATGAACTTATGCCAAATGCTTAAAGCTCACTCCATTAGATCTATGGCAACATATGTAGATTTCCATTCCAGGGCTTTCATGGATGACATCTGTGCAGCAGCTACTTGGGCTAAGCCTCATACCTTTATCAATCATTACAAATTGGACTTGGTCTCCAGAGGGAGAGCTGTCTTCAGCTCAGTGGTATTCAGGAATGTTCTTCCATAAGGGCCACCCATGGACCTCAAGGTAGCTTGGGATTTTGTCCCATCAGTGATGAATAGAAAGAAGATTAGCAGCATCAGATAAAGAAGTTGTCTTACTGTAATGTTCCATCTGTGTTGTTCATCTTCTTTCATTCATCACTTCCCACCCTTCTTCCCCCTCCAAAGCCTTCTGGGGGGATGTTTGGGACTAAGTGGTGCCCTAGGGTATTTGCACAGAAGTGGCCTCAGCTGTACTTTTTCTCTCATTCATCACTTCCCACCCTTCTTCCCCCTCCAAAGCCTTCTGGGGGATGTTTGGGACTAAGTGGTGCCCTAGGGTATTTGCACAGAAGTGGCCTCAGCTGTACTTTTTCTCTAGCAAACTCGATCTGAGGTAACAGGGAGAAGGGCATTCTGGGTAGACACTTAGCTTGAGAGTTTTGTTTGGCTGGTGTGAGCTTGATAAAAGGCAGACTCTGTTCCAACGGCTCATAACCGAACCCCCATCAGTGATGAATGAAAGATGATGAACAACACAGATGGAACGTTATGGTAAGACCTAACTTATTTTTATGTAGTCACCATAGTGATGCATCTGTGGTGTTCATTTTCATTTTTCCTCAACTTCCTACCATCCAACCCCCTTTCTTAGTGAGCCCTAAGGGATGTTGTTTTGGGATCTCACCTGTTCCCTGCTTTGCGCTCCAGCTTTTCTGTATGTTTTTATCTTCTATCTATTTATAGTAAGCTGTAAAGTACATGTCACTGTTCAGGCAGTAAACTCCATCTGTGGTATACCAGGAGAGAGGTGCATTATGGATAAAGGGAGGAGCTCTAGAGCTAAATCCACAAGTCTGGAAAAAGCGACAGTCAGCTACAATGTCTGATCCAAGACCCATCAGATGAGGAAGAATGAAAAAGGGCAGCGGAGATGCATCATTATGGTGAATAGAAAGGAATCAAAAATGTTGCAAACAGAATACCAAGCAAATTCCCTTCATAGCACATTGTGTTTATTGATCAGTACTGGCATCAGATGTATTTTAGATGAAGCTAGATAAGAACACAGGACTGAGAGTAGTTTGAAAAGGATTAAGTAAAGTGGCCTTAGTCTGTCAAGCTATGGGCTGTTAAACATTTGTTGGCTGATTGCTCCTTAAGGAAATGTTTGAGCATTGTACAAAAACTTTGGGTAAGGTATGTGTTCGCCTTGGATCCTCTAGTAATGATCTCCAGGTGGCTGTGGCTGATTTGGTGAAAGCAAATTCACCAACTGTTACTTAATAGGTATTCTGAGGTGAAGTAGTGAATTGTTATTTCTAATTAGGTGGTCAGTGGAGTGTATCTTGAGCTTGTTCAGGAGAGGAGGGGGTAGTATGATTCATGAACGAGTTAGTAAATTAGTATACTGTGCAGAAATGTTAGCTGATTGACTTTTGGCCAGTTTGCTTTGTGTAATGTGTGCAGTAGTATTTGTTTGCATACCTAAGATGTATAACTTTAAGAATTTTCTTTTTTTCCCTTTTGAGTAAGGTGGAGAGGCATAGCAAGTTGGTGGCTAATATAGGAGGCTGTATGCATGAGTTAGGGAATTGACTTTTATAGCTAATGCTTTCCTGGCTTTAATGGTGAGTAGATTGGAGAATTTGTAAGTGACTTTCAGTTTTTTTATTATCTTTTGAAACTGGAGAATTTGTAAGTGACTTTCATTTTTTTTTAGTATCTTTTGAAACTGTAGTTCTCCCCACTTCCTCTCCTCCCCTCTCTATTTAAGTGACCTTTCCATTCTATTGCAAGGCACCTTTTCATTTGCCTTTTCAGGTCTGTACCTTCCCTTGCCCGTATACCCCTCCTTCCCCTTACCTCATATCCTTTCTGAACCTATCAAATAAACCCTCTCCCTTGTGGCTCCATCTTTGATTCAGTGCCTCTTCTGGCTGCTGCATGTCCCTGGAGCCCGGTGGGTACAACTATTGTAAGCGTATGTTCTGTTTTACTGTATTATCATTTTACTTGTATTTTGCCTCATTGAGTTGATACTACTCGAGCAATGTTTAATGGTGTAACTGCTTTTTGCCTTTGAAAGTGCATGGACAAGCAAGTTGAGTATGTGTCGTTTACACTGATACAATGTAATTGCTGCTACTTAAGTATGTGCTCTCTGGTGCAACTTAGGTTACCTGAATTCTGGTGTGCAGTAAATTGTTTTGATTGATGCCTTATAGTTATCTAAATGGATACTGCTAGTTTGCACAGTGTTTTTTTAGTCTTATTTAACTATTCGTTAAATTCGTTATGGTGTGTAGTAAATTGATTTGATTGATGCCTGTACAGTTATCCAAACTGATATAGCTCGTTTGCACTGTGTGTTTTAGCCTTATTTACTATTCGTTTTTACATTTTCTTTTTTCATCCATGTGTTCTCTAACTCACATCGTAAGTATGCTGGTATTACTCTCGCAGTAATGTGCCACTTGGGTATGCTTGGTCCACGTGGAACTGCTTTATGCCCAGCACCTATAACTACTAACTACCCTAAGTGCTACCTTTTTAGTGAACCTCAAGCCAAACCTGGGCTTTTACTTAGAGACTGCCTTGCACAAACGCTTTATCTCTTCAGTCTCGGAAGTGTATCTTTCAGCGTTTTAGACTGTTTGTTCACTCACGCTAACTATTTAGCCGGTCCTAGGCCTTAGCTTACTTACAGTGAACCTCAAGTCTACCTTGGGCGTTTTAGAAACTGCCTTGCATAAACATTGTATTTCTCCAGTCTCTGCAGTGAATTTCACAGTGTTTAGCCTGTCTGTTCACTCTCGCTAACCAGGTAAAAGGTCTTAGCGTCGTTCAGATGTAAGCTATTGTCCCTGCCTAATTTTTATTCCTCATTAGCCTCTGCATTATTTAACTGAGGATATGTGCCTATTTAACAAGTTTTATTCTGTAACAGGATTTATTGGGAAGGTGGTGTACTAATTGGAAGATTTATGCATTTTACTAGGTGCATCCTTTCTCCCTAAATTTTCCTGGGTTGTGAACGACATAATAGTGGGCTTGTGGAATGTGGCACATTACTTTCGTGAGCTTGTATACACCTTAACTGCTTTTCTCTAGCCTGGAATTGCCTTAGCTATTTTCTACTGTATGTTAAGAATTTATCTCAGCTTGCTTAAAAGTCTATTTGCTTTTTATCAATGGTTTAGTACTCTTTTAAACTAATGTGTGTTGGTCCTTATCTGTTTCAATGTTCTCAGCATAGCACTACTTGTATTTTTATTTTGTATCTGGCTTAACTGTCCTACATGGTTTATTTATTACTTTGGGTAGAACAAGGGAGAAAGAAGACAGCCTGGCAAGCTGCCTGTCCTCCATTAGGGTTGGAACCTGTATTATCTGATGACCAGGATTCCTCTAATCAATAATACCTGCTGCCTTTTCCTATAATAAGGAATAGAGGCCTTCCTCTGAATCCATCCCCTCAAGAAAGCAAGAAAGTATGTCCGCTGCTTTTTGAACAGTATATTTGTCTAAACACTAGGTCCATTTAAAATCCGTACCTCTCCAGGATAGCCAGCAGCCACACCATTTCTTACTTCTTACCTCCCCCCACCCCTCTCGTAACCTTTACTTGGCTTCCATACTTGCTTCTCCTACTACTAGATTACTTCTTTCCTCCCAGGAGTTATTGTGTACTACAAGTTTTACCCACTAGATGGCACCCTCTTCCCTATAAATCTACCCTACTCCCTCATGTTTGCAATACTCAGTTAACTCATTTCATCTACTGATTTTACTAAAAGTAACTACTTATTTCATTAAAAGCTACTGTTACATACTTAACTTTGCCTAGACCTACTTTAAGCTTCCATTTTTCACCCCTTTAACCTCCTACTGTCCAAACCTACAAAGTCGATCTCTACATCTATCACCTCTTTCACCTACCTGCACCTTAACTTACTGCCAGCAATCAGCATTTCCACTGATTGTTCTTCACATGTTGTTTTTTTTCCCTCCTTGCTTGGCTCTTCCAGCTCCGTACGCCCTGCGGGCTCACTCCGCTCTCCTACCCCACCCCCAAATCTCACCCACCCCCATTGCATCTAGCCTTATACCTCTCTAACCACTCCCACTTCCCTGTCAGCCAATCACATTCCATCCCTCTCCAACATCTTCCAACTACCTCACCACTCCTCTACTTTATTCTTCCACTCTCAACTCCTTACTTCCCACGCACCACCTCTTTAGCATCATGCCTATTTCATCCATATCTCCTTACCTTATATCCCTACTGCTGTTTTCATTTCTCCCTTCCCTTTTCCTTATTTATATCTCTACTACCTATGAACACATTGACTGCTCTAACTTCCATCACTCCTCAAAACAAACATCCTTTCCTGCTGTATCACCTACCCTAAAACACATAAACATAACATAATACATCCAACTATTTCCTCCCAAGGTATCATAGAGTCACCCATATTTACTACAAACACTACCATATCAAGAAACCGCAAACCTTACCATATCTAACACTAATTCACACCTGCAGATTACACCTTCACCTCCTTATAGATGGTGACATTCATCCCAACCCTGGCCCCACCAACAACACTACTACCTACACAACCAGTCCTCCTTCCTCATCCTTACACATCCCTACACATTCTCCTAACTCCCTCTTATTAGCTCATTTAAACATGCGTAGTATTAACAAGAAAATAACTCTGCTTCATGCCCTACTTCACTTACACAACTTTGACATTTTATGTCTTACAGAGACATGGCTAAAACCATATACACAAGTCTGTGATCTCACCCCTCCAGAATATAGTATTTTAAGAGTGGATCGCCCTAACAAGAAGGGAGGGGGCATAGCCTTAATATATAAAACAGGGCTCTAACTTACACCATTAAACACTTGTCTTCCATCTGACACCAACTCTGAAATTCTTTTTGCCAAACTGCAACTAAATACTTGTTAGTCCATCTATATTCTATGCTCTTATCATCCACCAGGTAATATCAACCTCCTTGAAAATATCCTCAGCTGGCTGTCCACCACCTATCCTCTAGAAACCATTGTCCTAGGTGACTTTAATATTAACTGGAATACCTGTAATACTGGTAACCCTTCTAACCACATTAACCTACATGGCTTTTCTCAAATTGTTTCCTCACCCACTCGCATCCATAAACCCACCAACAAAGAATCCATCCTTGATTGGATCCTTATAAATATGCTCTCCCCTAACTACATAGTAGGCATCCTCCCTGAAGATATGAGTTTCACTCTTTAACTTATTTAACTAGACATAAGACCAATACACCCAGATCTACAACCTTCAGAACCACTCGCTCCAATAAACACTTTAACCCTGAACAATTCCAAAATGAACTAAGCCTTTCCAACTGGTCACCCTTAAAACGCCTTCAACTCGAGGAAGCAGTGGCCTTTTCAAATCTAAGTTCCTTGAAATCCTCAACCTCCATGCCCCTTCCCATACCTTTAGGAATAGGACCAAAGTTGCACCTTGGCTTACAAAAGAAACTAAGCACAAAATGTTGCTGAGAAACAAACTTATGGTGAAGATGGAGTACTTCTAAGGACCCACCTGATCATATAAAATTTAAACAGCTTAGAAACTCTACTAAAGCGTCTGTACTGTTAGACAAAAAAAAACATTTCTTCTTTCAACTCCAGCAAAACAACCACCAAAGCCCAAAGAAATTCTGGTCAGGGATCATTACACTCCTTCATCCAGGCAGCTCCAAGACACCCACCCTTCTGGTATAACCAAAGACACTCCCAAACAAGTTGCTGATTCATTCAACAACAACTTTACTGAAGCTATCCAGTCTCTAGCTAACTCACTACCTCCTGTGTCCACTTATTCACTCCCCTCCGCCTTTACCTCTCCACCCACTTTCCAATTCCAACCTGTCCCTACATCCCTCATCTGTACCCTCCTACAAAAACTCAAACCCTCTATCCCCTCTACAGACCTGCTACCTGCTCAGTATCTTCAAATTGCAGCCAAAGATATTGCTTACCCTATCTCAATCCTAATTAACAGAAGATACTATCCCATCCATCTGGAAAATCTCACATAATATCCCCCTTCATAAGGGTGGAAACTCAACAGAACTTTCCAACTTTTGTCCAATTGCCCTTACTCCCTTAGCCAAAATCATGGAAAAATACATCCACCGCCTACTACTTGACCACCTCCTACTAAATGGACTACAAGCTCACTCTCAGCATGGCTTTCGTCCCTTCCATAGCACTACTACTGCCTTTCTTTCATTTACTGATCACATCAACAAAAACCGTAACAATAACATTCTCTCATCTGCTGTCTTTATTGATCTTTCAAAAGCATGCAACATGGTTAATCATCATATTCTCTTGAATCTTCTGAAATCACTCTCACTTGACCCTCAAGCACTACAGTGGTTCAAGTCTTACTTAGATAATCAGAAACAGGCAGTGCTCTGGGAAAACACTCTATCCTCCCCTCTACCTGTCTCCCTTGGTGTACCCCAAAGATCTATTCTAGGTCCTTTTCTATTCTCAGTCTTTATCAACGCTCTATCTTCTAGTATCCCCCAAGCTGTAACCATGCAATATGCTGATGATTCCACTTTAGTCTCCTCAGCCGCAAGCCCAGCTGAACTTCAGACCCTCACCCAAAATGTCTTTGAGCTTGTAGAAGACTGTTTTTTACAGTGATGTCTCCTCCTTAACCCTAAAAAGACTAAACTACTGCTATTTACTCCAACACAAAAATCTACTCCACTTCATTTCTCTATTAAATCCAAAAAGGGCACAGTCATATCTCCTGACACAAGAACCAAACTTTTAGGGGTTACTATTGACCATAGCCTTAACTATGATACTCATATTAATACACAAACAAAAACTGGCCAGCAAAAAGCAGACACGGATGCTGAAATGAATGAGAAGTTCTTTATTTCCAAAAATACTCGGACCAGTTTCTGCAGGAATTGCCTTCTTCAGTGTTTGTCCTACACTGAAGAAGGCAATTCCTGCCGAAACCGGTCTGAGTATTTTTGGAAATAAAGAACTTCTCATTCATTTCAGCATCCGTGTCTGCTTTTTGCTGGCCAGTTTTTGTTTGTGCAGTTATTGGTGTCGCCGTGCATTCCCCCATGCATAGGACGTTGTTTGGACTACTCATATTAATACCACAATAAAATCGATAAACAAAAAACTTGGCTCCCTGTACAAAATCAAGCCCTTCCTCACTCCTACAGCCAGAACTACCATTGCCCACACCCACCTTATCTCTACTCTCTTCTATGCCTCACCTATATATACTAATCTCTCTAAAACTAACCTGAACGAGTTGACTATCTCCTATAACAGTATAGCCAGAATTGCTACCAGCTCCCCATTTAGAACACACCACTGCCTAAATTTAAAACAACTCGGTTGGCTTGAACTGCACAATCAGTTTTTATTTCAGCAACTAATTATCACCCAAAAATATCTTTTATTATCCAGATAAAACACCAGTTCTTACAAATCTCATCAGTCCTTATAAAAATCTTTCTAACCTTTGCTCTTCTAATAAACTGTTAGTATCTACACATAAATCCACCAATAAAGCAGGTAACTCCCTTTTCTCTTACACAGTGGGGAAAAGCTGGAACCTACTTCCAGGTGACCTCACTAATATCTCCTCTACTTCACTTTTCAAAAAGAAATTTGAACTTCATCTTACTAGCCGCTGGCTCTGTCCCTGCAGCAAACCTGACTAAAACTCTCTCCTCCTGATGTTCTTCATCTCACATTGCTGCAGTCCTTACACTTGGGTAGTCCGCTGTCCTCGGTCGGCCCGAATATCAAAGTATAAGGCTGACGTCGGTCAAGGCGCATTTGACTGACATCAGGACGTCACCATGTAACTTTTCCTTAGGTATTCCACCTTATTTTCTTCATATTTTAAAGGTCCCTTTACCTGAAAGTTGGACTTGGTTTACCCAGCTAGACTTAATTGATACACCTCCTGCTTCCTGCTCTACTTGAAGCTCACTTCACTTTACTTCTCTCTCCTTTTCCTCTTTGTATTCTCCTCTATTACTCGTCTCTTTCCCTACTCCTTACTAAGACCCTATTCTAATAATTTCCCTCTTCCTTCTTGTTGCTTTCCTTCTATGAAAAAAAAAAAGTAGATTCAAACTCGAAAATAAGGGATGTGGTGTTTTATCTGTATTTTATCTTATCTAAACTTTAATATATCTGTCACTGAAATTAAATGCTTTGTAACTGTAATTTGTTTTTAAATTTGTCTGTTCTTTGTGGAGCTTTTCTCCCTGGGCCTCTACTGAAAATGGACATATATCCAGCTAGACTAGCCTGGTCAACAAATGTTAAATAAATTAAATAAAAAAATGTTGGTGAAAGGTCAGTGTCTGATCGATTAGAATGTCTCGGAATCTTCAGTGACATTTGTTAGAGAGCTTGCCAGATGGGTTCTGCATAGTAAAAGTAGCAGCCAGCGTTAACTAAGTAAATATGTGCAGCATGTAAGGATCTTGTGTATGATGCATGAAATATGTAGTACTGTAGTTTTAGAGATTAAGCGTTATATGTGGCAAAACCTAGAGTCATGGAATGTAAAGGGTCTGTTCCAGCAGTAATTCCAAAGTGAGTTTGAAATGGACTTTAAGTTCATCAGGAAATTATACTTAATGCTGTATTTTGAATATAAGCAAACACATAATGATGTAGGTAAGACTGTACATGAAAACCAATGTAATGATGAATAGGATACTCTCAATCAGAATCTGCACCAGTTGCCAAAGGTGTACCACAAGGATCCATTCTTGTCACTCTCCTCTAATCCATATTAACAGATGTCTGTCTGACCTTCCCTGTCTTTGATTTATCCTGTATGCTGATGACATGGGCATTTACTGTTCAGATCACACTCATACTAACATTCATTGTCAACTCCAGTCAGATTTACATGAGCTCCACCAATGGCTCATAAACCATAAACTTTTTCTCAACCTCACCGATACCAAAACTATGCTTTTTAGAACTCCAAAGAAAATTCACCAAGCCCTTGACTATCTTTCACCTACACAGCTAGTTCATTGAGATGACCTTCCCTTCAAAGTAACTATGACTATGTTTTGATCAGTCAGTAAACTTCCATTTCCACATAGTGAGAGCCAAAATAAATCACTTCTTCTTCGGGACCAAAAAGATCTCTTTTGTGTCCCAACCAGCCAGAGCAGCCATTGGCAGAGGAGATGTTCTTCGTGTTTCACTGTTGCAGTCATCACACTTGGGTTATCTGTCTGCAGGTAGCCCACAGTCTGCCTGAATACCAGAGACTTAGTATTTCTGCGTCGGTTGCTGTAGCTCCAGGACCGACGTTAGGTCATCAGGGGTATAAAAACAGGCAGCCAATGCCATTACATAAGTCCTTCTTGCTGAGGAGCCCGCAGCAGAAGCAGTTTGCACGAGTGCCTGTCGGCCACTACCTGAGTTTTCGTTTCCGAATTGAATCCGCCTGAAGTTTTCTAAAGCTAAGTACCCCGTTGGGGATATTTTTTTCTTGCTCTAACTGATGTCAGAAAAAGTTAACAATTGTCTTGCCTGTGGAAAGCAAATACCACACTGAGATTTCCATTCTTGCTGCATCACCTGTTTAGCCCAGACAACAACGTACTTCGCTGTCAGTTTTGTGCCTTGTTCAACGCTCAGACTATTCGTCAGGCCCTTATTGTTGCTAAATACTTTAACTCTCGATCTCTGTATTCTGAAATTGCTTTAGTAAGCCATCTGACTACCGATCTTCTGAAAAGACGTAAGGATAAAGACGGAGACAGACTGCACAGGTCCAAAACTGCCGACGACACTTCCATTAAGCTAGTTGCCAGTTCGCCAGTACTCAGTGAGGCGCTTTTGCAGACCCTTATGCCTGTTTCGATGGATTCACAGGCTGCTACCGAGTCCCGTTCGGAGTCCAATCTCCCACAAGACTCTTCTTTGACTACAGAATCTGCGGATGTCTCTACCTTGGATGTGTCCGGAGCTGCTGTCCAGGTACCAGCTTCTGAGGAAGTTCTTCGCATTACCGGTATTTGACACAAACCAACTTCTTTCGCACCTTCAGTTCTGTCTAAAACTACTGAGTTTCTAAGGCCAAGAGTGTGAGCTACGGCAAAAAAAAGACCCAAACTCAAGCACTTGGTTCCTCACCACAACATCAAATGCTTAAAATGGGGAGAAGACCAGATTATGCTGATTAGGGAAAGCCAGCCTTCTCCTGCTAAGAGAAAGAGACCTGTACCCAGCAACTTTAACAGACCGAGTCCGACTCTGAGATCTCTGAATATGAAGACGTGCCTTTATCTGCTTATGAGGATTCAGATGCAGAAGAATCAATTCCCTCTGCTTCCCCTCCAGAGGATTTTTCTTTTGGTGAAATCCTATGTACTTTACGAAAGCATTTCCAATACTATCCTCAGTCCAAAAAGAGACTCAAAAAATTTTTAGATTTGCCACAACATAGACCTTAAGCAATACCTCGAGTTCTGGATGTTGTGGATGATGATTGTATGGAATTCACCCTAACTCCTGATACTTTACCCTCTGCTCCAAGGAAACCAGAGAGGTACTACAGAGTCCCAGACTCTCACAAATTTCTTTTCAAAAATCCTACTGCTGACCCAGAGGTCATTTCCCAGGGGCCTAAAGGTATAAAAGCAATTACAGCTAAGAATTTCCGCCCCTTTGGACAGGGATTTCCCAGCTTTAGATAGATGGGGTAAAAAAGTATACACCCCTTTGCAACTCGTGCCATTACTTCATTGATTTGCCAGTTGCACATGCCGTAATACCAGCAACATATTATGGAACTTAAGCAAAAATTAGCTACCTTTACAGACCGTGCAGAAAATAAAGGATTTCAAGAGCTTATGCATTCTACAAGCCAAGTAAGCAAGCATACTTTGCAATGTGGTTTTGACGCCCTAGAAGCATCTTGCAGGGCAGCAGTCACTGGTTCTGTACTGAGAAGGCATGCTTGGCTTAAGGAGCAGACCTTGCCAGACCATGTCAAATCAAAATTACTAGACGCCGCTTTGAACCAGGACAATCTGTTTGGCACCAAAGCAGAAGTTCTAAAAAAAAGGTGGAAGAAAAGGATAAATCTATGCAGACAGTCAAAGGTTTCTTGCAAGTGCAGCCTCCTAGATTCAGTAGGCATTGCCCCTCGAAACATTGGTCCTTTCCAGCCCCCTAAAGGCCATCTCAAACCAGACCCAGGGGGAAACAGACCCCCCCAGACTTCAGTCTCGGGGTATGCCAAGATCTAAGCAATGGAGTGTCTCCACATCAAAAACCAGGAGTGCTAAGCCACCCCCTTATGGAAATAATTCACCATGACTTCTCTATCCCACACCACACCTCTGCCCAAATGCTCATGCCCCTAGGAGGAAAACTTGCCCATTATGCAAAAAACTGGACCTCCATCACCAAAAACCGATGGGTCCTCAACATTGTATCCCAGGGGTACAAATTTTACTTCCACTCACTGCCAGCCCCAAAAGGGTTCCCAGACCTTCCTCCAAACCAGTGGGCAGAGGCACAAAACCAAGTTCAGTCCCTGCTCTCCATAAGGGCAATTCCACTTGTTCCGGCAGAACAGATAGGTCAATGGTTCTATTCCAGACTTTTCCTGGTACCCAGAAAAGCGTGCACTTGGTGCCCAATCCTAGATCTTTCCACTCTAAACACCTTCTGGTGGTACCAAAATTCAAAACCTCACCCTTCAGCAGCTTTTTCCTATGCTGTCCAAAGATGCCTGGTTAGCCACCCTAGACCTAAAAGAAACTTATATTCACATCCCTATCAGCGATTCATGCAGGAAATACCTACGTTTCAGGGCAAGATCTATACATTATCAATTCTCTGCACTTTCCTTTGGCATATCCACTGCTCCCAGAGTATTCACAAAATGCATGGCTCCAGCCATTGCTTACTACAGACAGAGGAAACTTCAAATTTACCCATACAAACATAAAACAAAGAAAATATCCTCGTTTCCCACCTTTCCTTAACTATAATAGTCCCCTATACAGGCTTTGCTGTATTCTGGACTCTTGGATAGTTCCTGTGTTGCCCATTTCCTTACTTGGATAGAGGGAAGTTTCTTTGCTCACCAGTGGGAGTGGGGAGCCTTGAGCAGCCTATCTGTCCCTGAAGGAGTGACCTCAGCACAAGAATCTTGTAGTAATTGGCCGATTTGGGCCATTTCTTGCTCTTTGAAGTTCCCTGCATAAAAGTCCGCTTCTGAGCATTTTTTTCGCTTATACTACTCAGCAGCAGCTCCTCGTGGTCCTGCAGAGTGCTGCTAGCAGCAGAGAAACGAAAAGAGTGACTGCTTTCAAGATATAAGTATATTTTTTCTGTTTCTACCTGTGCGACCTTCCTTTCTCACCAAAAAGTGAGTTTACACTGCTGATTTAACTGTTACAAGCTTGTTTTTGCGTTTTTTTCATTACCTGCACTTAATTTAAAAGTTTGTTTGTTGTAATTAACTGTTGAGGCTGCCCACTCAAGTGCGCTAGCCTATGCATTGATTATACTGTAATTTTCCTGCTGTTTTCTTGTAAAAAAAAAATATATCCTTGTTTCCCGCCTTTCCTTAACTAGAATAGTCCCCTATATAGGCTTTGCTGTATTCTGGACTCTTGGATAGCTCCTGTGTTGCCCATTTCCTTACTTGGATAGAGGGAAGTTTCTTTGCTCATCAGTGGGAATGGGGAGCCTTGAGCAGCCTATCTGTCCCTGAAGGAGTGACCTCAGCACAAGAATCTTGCAGTAACTGGCTGTTTTGGGCCATTTCTAGCTCTTTGAAGTTCCCTGCATAAACATCCGCTTTTGCGCAGCTTTGTGCGATTGTGGGTTTAAACTATTCCCGGCTCCACAAAGTCTGCTCTTCACTTTTTCCCTTAGAACTACTCTATTTCTCAAATTAAACACCCTATTCTCAATCTAAGGCCCTGCACTTGCCCAAATAAGCACTTTTACAATCTAGCACTAATATACTAAAAGCACTACATCCTCATATACTGTCTACAATTACCCTGTCCCCTATTGGTCCTCTTTAAGTGATAAAAGTGTCCCCTATACTACTCTAGCATGTCCAAAGGTCAGCTAATGGTTTCCTCTCCAGTCCAACTGGTGAATCTGGGAATCTTGAAGCAATGTTACAACTGTCTCATGTACACGGACAACCCTCTCCTTCTCCGAACAGGCTCAAACATGTGAGAGATGCAACCATATAGCCAAACTGGAGGCCGAGCTCTCTCACCTCAAAACTGGTGTAACCAGTCAGGAGGAGAAGGTAACATCACACAACACTAATCCAGTCTCACATAGTCCTACCACAACAGCAGTCCAAACGCACAAAAACATACTCGGAGGCTCTAATTAAAAATCTACCTAAACAGCAGAGCCCTCCAAAACAGACATCCAAACAAACGCTACCCCACAACAAAACACGTGCAACACATAGCTCACAAAGTCAGTGTGCCAAACAGTCACAGCCCTTAAGGCAGAACACCACACCTGACACACTTGTAATAGGTGATTCTATAGTCAGAAGAACAAGGAGAAGATCACAGTGAGCTGCCTGTCGGGCGCTAGGATCCGCCACATAACGCAAGCACTCAGGTCACTCCAAAGCAAGTACAAATATGACTCTGTCATAGTACATGCTGGTGTGAATGACCTGAGACGTACCTCCCTCGACTACATGAAAAGAGACATAAAGGAGCTCTCCAATCATGTAACCCAGGCCGGTATGACCCTGACCTTGAGCAGCATCTTACCCTCACCTAGAATGATGCCGCAGTATAAAGACAAAATGATCAATTTTAACAATTGGCTAAAATTTTGGTGTCATTCAAAGGGGATCCAGTGCCTGTCAGCCTGGGATGACATGCTTGACAAGCCACGGGCTTTCGGATACTGGCAAAGGCTCTTGCCACCCCCATAGTGCCTTTTTTAGGCAAGGCTCAAAAGACAAACCCACCTCCTTAGAAAACACAAAGAACATGAAGCTAAGGGTAATGCTGCTAAATGCCAGAAGTCTAAACCTCAAAATGCATGCACTCTAATCTCTCCTCAGTATGGAGAACATTGATATCTGTGCAGTGACAGAAACCTGGTTCAAGGCTCCAGAGAGCACCCCAGCACTACCAGGTTATACCTCATACCATGCTTTTCGGCCCCAAAACTTGGACTGAACCACAAAAGGAGGGGGGAGTACCTAGATTTATCAAGGATACCCCCACCTCCAGGTTAGTGGCGTTGCACGAAGCATCAGAAACCATCCATGTGCAACTAACAGTGGGCAAAACTGCCTTTCAGTTTATAGCATGCTATAGACCACCGTCTCAAAATCAGGAATCCCACTCTGCTTTCCTGAAAACACTGGAGAACACGAAGATCTCTCCAAACATCATTATACTGGGTGACTTCAACTACCCAAACATTGACTGGGAGCATTACTCAAGCCCCAACACCCTAGCCCAAAGGTTCCTGGAATTTATAAACTCAAATGCTATGGAACAACTAGTCAAAACTCCCACAAGAGGGGAAAACATACTTGACCTGATCATCACCAACATGGGGACCCTATGCTCCGCACCAGAAGTATTCCCCTCATTGGTAAGATCAGACCATAAATTAATTTCACTGGATATCCACAACCCGACCCCACCCCCAGCCCAGAAAACCACAGTGAAAAACTTCTCAAAAGCAAACTTCACACTTCTCAAATCCGAGGTGGAATCCTTCAAGGCCCCAGGGCCAGCAGAAACTACGGCCCAAACCACAGAATCCCATATAAACGCATTCTATGGACACCTCCAGGAATGCATGGATCATGCTATTTCAAACAAAACCAAAACCCAAGCGTCCAGTCTGGTGGACCCCAGCCATAAATAAGTTGTACAACAGAAGGAGGAAGCTACTACATGATAGAGCAAAATCCCTAAAAGGGAAGGCATCTCTGATCAGTACTAGCAAAAAATTACGATCCCTCATAAAATCCTCCAAGGCCAGCTTCGAGAGAAAAATTGCACAGGATACTAAAGACAATACAAGGCTTTCTTTAGCTATGTTAGGAACCTGGGATGCAACTCCCAGAATGCTCAGAGTTGATTATAAATGACAAAAAATACACTGAACCCGCAGACATTGCCAACATCCTGGCAGACCGGTTCAGTGCAAACTTCTCCCCCACTTCCCCCCCTAAAGAGCAAATATCTATCCCAGTAGAGTGCAGCCTCCCTAACATCTCAGATGCTCAGGTGAAGGCCGCCCTCTCCAAGGCAAAAAACACTGCTTCAATGGGACCAGACTGTGTCCTGGGTTGCGTCCTACATGAACTCCAAGAAGAACTAACCCTCACGTAAAACTGCTGTACAATCTCAGTCTCACTACGGGATATGTACCCAAAGAATGGTGTACAGCAACAGTGGTCCCACTCCACAATGGTGGCGCCTCAACGGACCCTGGTAACTATCGCCCCATAAGCCTGACTAGCCTTATCTGCAAGGCCATGGAGAGGATCATCATGGAACTCATAAAAAAAGACATTGGGACCTACAGACACTGGATCTTACTCAGTTCGGCTTTGTCAAGGGCAGATCCTGCCTCTTGAACCTGGTCGACTTCTTCGAAACAGTCACCAAAGCCATAGATGAAGGGAAGGTAGTCCACACAGCCTGTCTGGACCTCGCAAAGGCATTTGACACAATACCCCACTTGGGCATCATAGATAAGCTATCCAGCTTAAACATAAACCCCTATGTCACAAGATGGATTGCTAACTGGCTTAAAGACAGAACACACAGTGTCAGAATTGCCGGAGTCATGTCAGACTCGAAACCAGTTACAAGTGGCGTCCCACAAGGTTCGGTCCTGGGATCTCTTGTTCGGCATATACTTTTACGAGGTACAGGCCAGCACGAGATGACTATGGCTGACCAAGTTCGCAGATGACTGCAATCTGGGCACAATAATTGACTCTCCAGCTGACACGAACATCCTTCAAAAAGGTCTCACAGAGATTGATAACTGGTGGCAGAGCCATGGTCTAAAGCTAAATGCCAAGAAGTGTATAGTCATACCCTTTGGCAAAAACAAAATGCCCACCAATTACCACATAGGTGGTAACCCATTAAATACAGAAGTAATTAGGGATCTGGGGACCCAAGTTGATAGCAATCTCTCCTTTGACAACTACATTGCCAAAGTGGTTAGAAAGACCTTCTGCATAGCCCACCTTATCACGAAAGGATTCACATCTAGATCTAGGGAGGTAATAGTGCCCCTTCATTCATCCCTCATCAGGCCCATCATAGAATACAATGCCTCTTTTGGGATGTACCTTACCCGACACCTGCAGCAGCTAGAAAGACCCCAAAAGTACCTCACAAAGACGATCAAGGGACTCAAACAGATGCCATATGCTGCCAGGTTAAAGAAACTCCAGCTTTACTCAGTCGCATACTGCCTACTTCGAGGCGATATATGCCTGACATAGAAAGCTATGTCCAACTGAGAATTAATGGACATGCTCCACCTCAGAAAATCTAAATCCCTTAGAACCACGCGCTCGAGGGACTTGAACCTCAGCACAGAAATAAACAGAACTTGCTGGAGGGACAGATTCATAACCCAAAGGCTCCCTTCGCTTTGGAATAGAATCCCGGTCCATGTTAGGCAGAGCACCTCACTGACTCTCTTCAAGAGGAATCTTGATGAGTGGATGGGAGATTGTAGGTTTACCCCAGGGATTACTTCTGTGTCACTACTAGACAGAGGCACAGTAAACTAACCTTAAAAAAGGGCACAGCAAACTCAAATTTAAGGGTGATGAAAGCCAAACACACTCGGGCTAGGCTTATAAATGCCCCAGGGCAGATAGCCAAGTATGAACCTATGAACCTATGAACCTATACTTGGACAATTGCCTGATTCAGGCAGTCAGTCAGGAACAGCTGTTGCAGCACCTGACATTTGTAAAGAACATTGTAACCTCCCTGGGGTACACTATCAATGAAAAGAAATCAAAACTAGTCCCCAGTCAAAAGATTATATTTCTGGGAGCAAGCTTAGACACAGCATCCCGGATGGCATTCCTTACTCCAGAAAAACAAGTCCATCAGACAGGCTACTTCACTCAAATGGCCACCAGAACCAAACTATCCGCAAGGAAAATCCTGCAGACCGTAGGGTTCATGGCCTCTTGCATCCTACTAATTTCATATGCCAGACAGCATATGAGGAAACTTCAATGGAACTTAAAAAGTCTTTGGTGCCAACATTCTCAGGACCTGGAAACCATCATACTTATCATACCTTGTCTAAGGACAGAGTTTCTTTGGTGGGCAGCAGCATGCAGCCACAACAAAGGACTTCCCTTTACTCAACCCCATGCCACCCAGACCCTAACCACAGATGCATCAGACTATGCTTGGGGGGCACACCTGGATGATGGGTGCATTCAGGGCCACTGGAGCCCAAGTCAAACTCATCTGCATGTCACCCAAAAAGAGATGCTAGCTGTTCAGCACTCTGACAGCTTTCAGGTCCCTACACTCACCAGAACCCCTGCTAATAAAAACAGACAACACCACCATTATGTGGTACATCAACAAGCAGGGGGGAACCCACTCTTATCCACTCTGCAGGCTAGCCATGGCCCTGTGAAACATGGCCTTGGATATGCAGATTCATCTGCAAGCTCAATTCCTGCCAGGCAAACAAAACTGTCTGGCAGACAACTTAAGCAGAAGTCTCCTAGACCCACGAGTGGCAATTAGACCCCAGGACCTTCAGTATTCTAATCCAGAAACGGGGGACCCCAGAGGTGGACCTCTCTGCCTCCCCCTGCAATTACCAGTTCAGCAAATTCTACACCAGGACACCTCACAGCAGGGCCTGGAAAGTGGATGCCCTACCCTTCCAGTGGGAAAACCACTCAATCTATGCATTCCCCCTCTGCTTCTTCTCTCAAGATAAGACTGGACAGACCAAGGGCAATCCTGATTGCCCCGAATTAGCCACGCCAGCACTGGTACCCACTCCTGCATAGCCTGTCACTGGTGCCACTCTGGTACCTACCTCAGATCCCATCCCTCCTGACTCAGCAGGGGGGACAGATCTTGCATCCACAACTGTAAACCTGGAATCTTGCAGCCTGGCTTATTTTTTAAATTCTCCCACAGTGACCAGTCTAAGCAAGCAGGTGCTGGACGTCATTCTTGAAGCCGGAAGACCCAGTACAGGGAAATCCTGTGCTAAGTGGAAAAGGTATTGTTCCAGGACTCAGTCTAAAGGAGAGGGACACATCACTGCCCTCTATCTCTAATCCTGGATTACCTAGCAGACCTACTCCACAGAGGCCTATCCATCTCCTCCATTAAGATCCATGCCTCCGCCATTTTGGCTTATTACAACACTGAGCCACCTATCTTCTCTCACCCTCTTATCAAACAGTTCCTGAGAGGGGAAAACAACGTAAGACCACCAAGGAGAGTACCCATCCCTGCCTGGGATCTTAACTTTGTACTGGAAAAGCTCATGCTTACCCCCCTTTGAGCCTGCAGCATCAGCAGAGTTAAAATTCCTCTCTTGGAAAACAGCCTTGCTTCTGGCCATCACTTCAGCTAGAAGAGTGTCTGAGCTACAAGCGCTTATGGGTGGGGAACCCTTCATTATTTTCCATGCTGACAGGGTTTCCCTCAGGACTAACCCTTCCTTTATGCCTAAAGTGGTGTCCAGTGTGGCTCTCAACCAATCTATCCATTTGCCAGCCTTCTTCCCTAATCCTCAAAGTAAAGGGGAAAGGATCCTACACTCCTTGGACGTGCACAGACAGCTCAGATTCTACCTTGATAGGACTAAGCCCTTCAGGAAATTTGACCAGTCAGCTTTGCACCAGGGGCAGAGGGCAAGGCCATTTAAAAACAATTAATTTCCAAATGGATAGCACGCTGCATCCATTTGTGCTACAAGCACCATGGGAAACCAACCCCTCAGTGGGTCAGAATACATTCCACTAGGGCAACATTTACCTCTACAGCATTCCTCAGGGGAGTCCCTACCAGGGACATCCTGGAAGCTGCTACCTGGAGTTCTGTGCACACCTTCACTAAGCATTGCCACCTGCCTATCTTTTCCAAATCCAGGGCGGGTTTTGCAACAGCAGTCCTGCAGGGCATACTAGCCAGCCCCAACTCTTCTTGACTGCCTCTACCCTTTCTTCTGCTTTGGGAATCAACCCAAATGTGATGACTGCAACAGTGAAACATGAAGAACATAGTACAGTTGTGTACAGTTACCATAAATGTAGATGTTCAAGTGTATTCACTGTTGCAGTCCTAGTTTCCCTCCCTCCATCCCCCTTTGTCTCTCTTGTCTATTACTCACCCCTTTCAGGGGTATTGGTATTTACTTTTTACTGGTGATGTTTTCCCCACCATAACTTCGCTCCTTATCTGGGGAGCTCCTGACATTTTGGGCCAGAATAAACTGATGTAATGGCATTGGCTGCCTGTTTTTATACCCCCGATGACCTGACGTCAGTCCTGGAGCGACAGCAACTGATACAGAAATACTAAGTCTGGTGTTCGGGTCGACTGAGGGCTGCCTGCAGGCAGATAACCCAAGTGTGATGACTGCAACAGTGAATACACTTGAACATCTACATTTATCGTAAGTGTACACAACTATACTTTCTCCTTTCCCATCTTGAATATGGGTTCCCAATTTTTGCTTCTGCCTCCAAAAAAAAAAGGGGGAGGGACATTGCCACAGTCCAGACCGTTACTAACAGCATCTGCTGATTCATTACAAATTTGCCTCTGTGAACATCACTATATCGCTCTACAAAAAGCCAAATGGCTACCCTAAAACAAAGATCTAAGCTACTTTTAGGATCCCAACTCTACAGACTACTCCAGCTGTACACATTTACTCCCCTTGCAGCTAGACTTCATGAAAAAACTTCCTCATACAACCTGAGGCTACTAACAAGCCACATCAACTCTTATTACACTGTGTGCCAAACTTCACAGCACTGCACATGCTTTCTCCTCTCAGGCACATACTCATTGACATGCTCTTCCTATCGTCATAAAGGAAATCAGAACTTATTTCAAAATTAGAATGCAACTCAAAAAACACTTCTTCAAAGCCAAATACTTCTGCTTCAACACATGGCATATCACCTAACCTATCTCCTTTCCAAGTCTCTTCTCTCTCAAGATTTACTGACAATTGACTCATTTTAGAAACTAATATATATATTGTACATTACAGTCTGCTTGATTGTACAGTGCACAATGCTTGTTCACTAGAATGCATGTGTATAGATATATAGGTATGTATGTGTGTGTGTATAGATATATAGGTGTGTCTGTGTATATGTATATATATATAATATACACACACGCACACACTTTTTTCATTGTAATTAGTCTGAAACTACTTTATTGCCTACATTTCTGTATTTTTGTTTGTGAAATGTTTTGTTTTTCACCCAGGCTGAGCCAGAAATGAATGCTGATCATTGCACTAACATGGTAAACATACATATATTTATTTATATATATATATATATATATACACACACACACACACACACACACACACACACACACACACACAGTGTTTTGGAGGTGAAGAGTGTCGGATAGAGATATGTTTATGAAGCTGGAAATTGATGGTGTAATGATGAATGTTGGTGCATACGCTCCGCAAGTTGGGTGTACGATGTGTGGTGTGGAGTTCTTAACCAGATTGTTTACTGAAATCTTGAAAGTCAGAGGATGCCTCAGGAGTGGAGAAAGTGTTTTGGTACCTATTTTTAAGAATAAGGGTGATGTGCAGAGTTGTAGTAACTACAGAGGGATAAAACTGATCAGTGACAGCTTGAAGTTATGGGAAAGAGTAATGGAAGCTAGGTTAAGAAGGGAGGAGGTGATTAGCGGTCAGCAGTATGGTTTCATGTCTGGAAAGAGCGCTACAGATGCAATGTTTGCTCTGAGAGTGTTGATGGAGAAATATAGGGAAGGTCAGAAGGAGTTGCATTGTGTCTTTGTGGACTTGGAGAAAGCATATGATAGGGTGCCTAGAGAGGAGTTGTGGTGTTGTATGAGGTAGTTGGGAGTGGCAGAGAAGTATGTAAGAGTGGTACAGGATGTGTACGAGGGTAGTGTGACAGTGATGAAGTCTGCAGTGGGCGTGACAGAACTGTTTAAGATGGAGGTGGGATTACATCAAGGATCAGCTCTGAGCCCTTTCTTATTTGCAGTGGTGATGGACAGGTTGACAGACGAGATCAGATAGGAGGCCCCATGGACTGTGATGTTTGCAGATGACATTGTGATCTATAGTGAGAGTAGGGCCCAGGTTGAGGAGACTCTGGAGAGGTGGAGATATGCTCTAGAGAGGAGAGGAATGAAGGTCAGCAGGACTAAGACAGAATGTGTGTGTGAATGAGAGGGAGGCTAGAGGAATGGTGAGGATGCAGGGAGTAGAGTTGCCAAAGGTGGATGAGTTTAAGTACTTGGGATCGACAGTTCAGAGTAATGGTGTGTGTGGAAGAGAGGTGAAGAAGAGAGTACAGGCAGGGTGGAATGGGTGGAGAAGAGTGTCAGGAGTGATTTGTGACAGACGGGTACCAGAGTAAAAGGGAAGGTCTACAAGAGGGTAGTGAGACCAGCTGTGGTTTATGGGTTGGTGACAGTGGCACTGACAAAAAGGCAGGAGGCAGAGCTGGAAGTGGCAGAGTTAAAGACTTCAAGATTTGCACTGGGTGTGACAAGGATGGACAGGATTAGGAATCAGTATATTCGAGGGTCAGCTCAGGTTGGACGGTTTGGCGACAAAGTCAGAGAGACGAGATTGTGTTGGTTTGGACATGTGCTGTGGAGGGATGATGGTATATTGGGAAAAGGATGCTAAGGATGGTGCTTCAGGTAAAAGGAAAAGAGGAAGGCCTAAGATAAGGTTTATGGATGTGATGAGAGAGGACATGCAGGTGGTTGGTGTGACAGAGCAATATGCAGAGGACAGGAAGAAGTGGAAACAAATGATCCGCTGTGGCGACCCATAACGGGACCAGCGGAAAGAGGATACACACACACACACACATATATATATGTATATACACACACACACACACACACACACACACACACACACACACACACACACACACACACATACATATGTACATACAGTGGATTTTTACACACCCCCCTGTTAAAATACCAGGTTTTTGTGATATAAAAAAGAAACCACAATAAATCATTTCAAAACTTTTCCCACCTTTAATGTGACCTATAACCTGTACACTTCAGTTGAAAAACAAACAAAATCTGTTAGTGAAAAGAAATGTAAAAAATAAACGTACAGTAAGCTGGTTGCATAAGTGTGCACACCCTTAGACTAATACTTTGTTGAAGCTCCTTTTGATTTAGATACAGCATTCATTCTTTTTGGGTACACACCTGCAGTCAGAGAGAGACTCTGATTAACCCTAAATAAAGTTCAGCTGTCCTAGTAGGATTTTACTGGCATTTATTCAGTTGCCTGCTACAGCAAAAGCCATGTTTCGCAGAGAGCTTACAAAGCATCAAAGGGGTGTCATTGCTGAAAGGCATCAGTCAAGAGAAGGGTACAAAAAAATTTCCACAGCATTGGATATACCATGGAACACAGTGAAGACGGTCATCAAAAAATGGAGAAAATATGGGACAGCTGTGATGTTGCAAAGAACTGGACATCCCTCCAAAATTGATGAAAAGACAAGATGAAAACTTGTCAGGGAGACTGCCAAGAGACCTAAAGCAACACTGATGGAGCTGCAGGAATTTCTGGCAAATACTGGTTGTGTACTACATCTGACAATCTCCTGTATTCTACATACGTCTGGACTATGGGGTAGGGTTGCAAGATGGATGCCTTTCCTTACAGCGAAATACATCCAGGCCAGGCTAAAATTTAAAAACAGTACATCAGGTCTCCCAAAAAATGTCTGGGGAAAATGTGTTATGGTTCTGATGAGACCGAGGTTGAACTTTTTGGCCACAATTCCAAAAGGTATGTTTGGTGGAAAAACACTTAGCAACACTAAAAGAACATCATCCCCACGGTGAAGCATGGTGGAGGCAGTATCATGCTTTGGGCTTGTTTTTCAGCTGGAACTGGGGCTTTAGTCAAGGTGGAGGGAATTATGAATAGTTCTAAATACCAGTCACGTTTGGCCCAAAACCTTCAGGTGTCTGCTAGAAAGCTGAAGAAGAATTTTATCTTTCAACATGACAATGACCCCAAGCTTACAACTAAATCAACAAAAGAATGGCTTCACCAGAAGAAAATTAAAGTTTTGAAATGGCCCAACCAGAGCCAAACTTAAATCCAATAGAAAATCTGTGGGATGACCTGCAGAGTGCTGTGCACAAGGGATATCCTCACAATCTGACAGATTTGGAGCGCTTTTGCAAGGAAAAGTGGGCAAATATTGCCAAGTCAAGATGTGCCATGCTAATAGACTCATACGTAAGATGACTGAATGCTGTATTTAAATCAAAAGGTACTTTGTACACAGTTATGTAACCAGCTTATTGTATGTTTTTTTATTTTTTTATATTTTTCCCCTAACAGATTTGTTTTTCAATTGAATTGTCCAGGTTACAAGTCACATTAAAGGTGGGAAAAGTTTTGAAATTATTTATTGTGGTCTCATTTATTTATATCACAAAAACCTGGCATTTTAACAGAGATTTGTACACTTTTTATAGCCACTGTATAGAAAATATATATGTATGTATATGACTTGTAAAACCTTTTTCTTTATGAAAAATGAGATATAATTTGAGTAAGGAGGAATGGCTTAAGTTAAAGTGCTCTCAAATGGATAGGAATGTTATAACATCAGTTGACAAGGGTTCAAATATCAACCAGTGGGATTACAGTATATCACTTTTAAAGCATTTGTTTTTTATTTTGTGGCAAAAAATAATTTCCATGTTTGTTGGGTTTTCATGTTCTGTATGCCTCCAAATCTTAAAGGAGGGTGAAATAGCCAGATATTTAGTTGTTTACTGTTTAGTCTGCACTTGAGAGCTGCTTTTGTTGTGCTTTTTAATTAAGAAATTCCAGGATCATTCATCTTGTGGCAGAAGGTGTTTACAAGATCTCTGTGAGTTGGGAATAATTTTAGGGAGCTCAAAGTATGATTGGGTATTAGCCAGAGGGCATAGGAGTCAGTTTTCCTGATTTTTGTTTCTGCTGTAAATTGGGCATGTTTGTGCAGAGCTGTCCACCAAGCAGTAGTGGTTAGCAGTGCCCTGTATTGTAGCAAACGCATGTATAGTAGAATTACCTTGTAAGTTTACTATTAATTCTGAAACCTGTTTAACAGTGTGGCATTGTGTGGAATTAAGCTTCGAGATGCTAGCTTGCTCATGAGACAGCACTACCATATTCTATCACTATGTAATATCTTGCCCTTTAACCCCAGAAACTACCCTAGGAGATGTCTGTTAATACCTAATCCTTAATTATAAACAGCCTACCCTATTTCAGGACCGGACAACATGGATAAGCAATTTCTAAATGTCTCTGTGGCCAGCTTGGTAGATTTGAGCATCCTAAGGCAGTATAGCAACTGCCTCATGTTCTCAAGCAACCATTTAATCATTAAGGAAAATAAAACAGTATGTGAGATATTTCCTTTGAGGCAAAAATCTTGCATATAGACAACGTTGTCAGGAATACCCACATTCCATCCTTCACAGACACTGTGCTTTTACTACACACACAGATTGTATTAAGCTGAGACACTTAAAAGAAATCTTGTCAAGTACCTCCAAAGCCACCAAATGACAACAGTGCTCTTCAGCAGTCACTAAAACACACACACCAAAAGCATCACCAAACATCCCATTTAAGCTTACACCTGGTAGTTCCCCAAGAGCAAAGCTGATCATGCACTGTACATAATAACTTGTCATTGTGGACTCCATTGTGTGACATGCATATGCCCCACTCACCAGATTAGACAAGGAAATATAACAGTTGCTTATCTATAGTATCATGCACACACTCAGGTCACTGCACCCCATGTACAAATATGATTGTCTAGTTCATGTGGGTGTAGATGACCTGAGAAATACCTCACTGGACTATATGAAAACAGATATAATGGATATGATGTTCCTCGTGTTTCACTGTTGCAGTCATCACATTTGGGTTATCCCTGCCAGGGTAGCCCTCGGCTGGCCCGAATACCTGAGGTTTAGTATTTCTGCGTCAGTTGCATTCGCTTGAGGACTCTACATCAGGTCGTCAGTAGTATAAAATAAGGCAGCCGACGCCGTTACATCAGTCTTTCTTGCTGTGGAGCCTGAAGCAGAAGCAGTTAGCTCGAGTGCTGGTTGGCTGCTACCTGGGTTTTCATCTCCGAATTGAAGTTGAAGTCTTCTAAAGCCAAGTACTCGGTTAGGGATCCTTTTTTCTTGCACTAACCGATGTCAGAAAAAGTTAACAATTGTCTTGCCTGTGGAAAGCAAATACCACACCAAGACTTCCATTCTTACTGCGTCACTTATTTAGGCCCAGACCACGACTTCCCCCCATTGTCGCTTCGGTGCTTTGTTCAACGCCAGGACTGTCGTTGGGCCTTTATTGTAGCCCGATAGTTTAGTTTACAGTCTTCGAATTCCGATATGGCTTCAGTAAGCCATCCAACAGCATATCTTCCAGAAAAAAAAATGAAAAGATAAAGACCGAGACAGAGACTGCACAGGTCCAAATATTCCGACGCTTCTGTTAAGCTAGTCGTCAGTTCTCCGGTACACAGTGAGGTGCTTTTGCAGCCCCTGATGCTCACTTCTTTTGATTCGCAGGCCACTACCGAGTCCCTTTCGGAGTCCGGTATGCCGCAAAACTCTTCGACTAAGGATCCTGCAGTCATCTCTACCTTGGATGGGTCCGGAGCCGCTGAGCAGGCACTGGCTTCTGAGAAAGTCCTTCGCACTAATGAATCTCAGCACAAACTGACGTCTTCTATTGCAACTACCGTTCTTTCAAAAACGACAGATCTGAAGTAGGCAGACTTCATTCGTCTGCAACCTGTGGGTATCGGATCCGACCTCGGATCCGAGCCGGCAATTCAAAAGCTTAGGCTCCGAGCTCCTAGCTCCTCCCTCTTACCCATAACCCCTTGCCAAGCCCTGACTGACCCCAGATTTCGTTTGCCGCTTTTCAAGTAGCTACGGATTCTAGAGCTCCTGGCGTTTGTTGAAGAAAGATAAGATTTTTTGACTAAAAAAGTTTTGAAAATCTCTATTTTTGTTATTGATATTGTTAGTGTTGAGTGTGTATAGGCTTTCCTCTCTCTTTTATTTAATAGTTCTCGGGTTTTGCGTAGTTTGTTTGTGTGTGTGTTGTGTTAGGCCTTAGGGTTGTGATGTCTGAAGCCCATAAGGCTGTTTTCTCGAAATGTACCGAGTGTGGCCATAAGCTGTCCCCAGCGGATGGCCACACTGCGCAAGAATGCTTGGGGTTGAACACCTGTCATCTGGTTGTACCATTTGTGCAGGGTTTAACCCGGGCTTTGAGGGAGCAGAGGTCGAGCTGGTGCTGGCGGGTCTTTTACCTCCAGATACCGCCGCCTCTGCCCTTCCACTCAGCAACCTGTTGCTGTGGGTTCTCCCTCCGGCTGGGACTCAACCTCCCTCTAAGTTGCCGGAGGAAAGAGTCCTCTAGGGAGAGAGAGAAGGAGAGGCACAGGAGAGGCACCACAAGGAGGCGATACTTCCAGTTCGGCTCCTCCATCTAAGCGGGCCTCCCTGTGCCTTCTAGCTTTCCTCCTCCTCGGCTCCACTCCCCTCGGTTCTCTCCTGGACCCGAGGAGGAGGAGGCTAGCCCTTCTAGGAGGTCTCCGAGGCGGCTCTCTAGGTCCGCTTCGGTGGCCTCCACCAGGTCAACTTTTTCCATGAGTGAAGCTGATATGGACCGGATGATGAGGAAATTCATCCAGGCCCAAATGCAAATGGGAGTGCTCCTAGCCCCCCCCCCCCCCATCCGGGAGGGGCTTCGACCCCTTTTTTCGCCCCTTTGGCTCCTTCTCCGACCCATACCACGGGTTCGAGCTATCGGCGCCGGGCAGTGTTGGATCCCGCTTGGGTCGCATCCGTTGGGTCAGAGCACCTCTGATCCGTCCCATCCCTAGAGTGCTTGGTGCCGGACCCGACCTCTCGGAGCCGAGGGCCGAGCCTCGGATCCGAGGGAGCTGGTGTGTCTTCAGCTCCGTCCAGGTCGGAGCGCACCGGTCTCTCGGATCCGACGGTTTCGGCTCCGACTCCGATCCGTGCGTCGGATCCGAGTGGGGGTCGGCTCTCGGGGTTTAGAGAAGCTGGCTCCCCTCGGCTTTCGACGTAGTGGAAAGGGCACTGTTGAGGACGTCCGGACCCCCGGTCCCTGCCACGGCTCCATCCCGCACTCCCTTGCAGTTGGGCCAGGCCCCCACCAGCCGGTCCCAGGGACAGCCCGCCTTGATGTCCCAAGTGGTTCCCTTGGAACATCCAACTGCTGAAGAGTACTCCTCGGACAGCCCCCCCGATGAAGTACCTCGGAAGCGTAAGTGCAAAAGGAGGCACATGGACTCCCCCGAGTCCGTTACTGAAGACACAGACTTGGATGAAGGGGAAGGCTCCCCTAGGTCACCCCCTGAGGACGTCTCATTTGGAGACATTATGGAGATGTTAAGGATCAGGGGGGGGTGGTCTGCCCCCAAGGCTTCCTCGGACGAGTCTGTGTTCTTGGAGGCATTCGAGGCGGGCCCTTCTACCTCTTGGGTGTCCCATCCTGCTGACCCCTGGTGGATCTTATTTCCATCAGGCGTGGAAGGATCCGGACACCGTTGAGCCTATCCCAAGCGCCGGACCGCATCTTTCCTCCTCGGACCGCACTCACTGGAGCAAGGCCCCCAGTAGATGCCATGATGATGGCTGCAGCCACGAAGAGGGAATTGGCCCAGGAGAGTCCCTCCATGCATCCTCCGGGCAAGGAGTCCCGCTCGATGGATCGCATTGGGAAGCGAGTTTTCAGTTCAGCAACCTTCTCCTTGAGAGTGCTGAACTACATGGCACATGTCATTAGGATGCAGCGGGATCTGATTAAAGAATACGCTGCATCTCCCCCGGAGTCCATGTCGGTGAGGATAAACAGGTATACTCCACCAATGGCCACTCTCAGATCAGTTTCCAATACATCTATGCGGCTGCTTTCTCATGCTACTGAGGGAGCCGCTAGAGCCAGCGGAGCAGGCCTAGTCATGAGGCGACAGGCCTGGCTCCGCCACTGTGATTTTGCAGAGCCCTTCAAGGCGACCTTCGCGAATGCCCCCTTCGATGGTTCTGCCTTGTTTGGCAAGACTGTTCGAAACATTAGTCCAGAGCGAAAAGGACGGGAAGACGCTGTCTGCCGTCGGAGTCCGCTTCTCAGCTCCCCAGAGGTCCTTCTCTAAGAACCAAAAGGGACAGAAGAAGATGTGGTTCCGAAGTCGCAGCAGTCCCAACCTGCTCCGGATAACCAGTCCTTCCGTGGCAGAGGAGGACGGGAGGTCATCGTGCTAGAGGCAGGGGCTCCTGGCAACTTTGGGTCCAGAGAACCTTTGTGTGATAGACCCACGTGGCAGCCCTGAAGGGTTGCCGGGCTGTCCGTCTCTGGAGGCAGTCGGGCGGTTTCGAGGCACCTGACTTCTTGGGAGTCCATAACAACAGACAGTTGGGTGCTTCGTGTCATATCCAGAGGGTATTCAATTCCCTATTCAAGGTTCCCAAATCTCGCAGCCTCCCAGATGTTCCACCCGACCAAAGGGAGGCGGCAGCTGTCGAAATCGAACAGCTGCTAGAAAAAAGAGCTATCCAGCACGTCCCCCGAGATCAAACCGGATTAGGGTTTTACTCCAGGTTCTTTTTGGTGCCAAAGAAAACGGGGACCTAAGACCAATCTTAGACCTTTCCCAGCTGAACCTGTCAGTAACCAAGCAAAAGTTCCGGATGGTCACCCTGCAGTCTATACTTCCCCTCTTGAGGGAGAACGACTGGATGTGCTCCATCGACCTCAAGGACGCGTACTACCACATTCGGATGGACAGACGATCCAGGAGGTTTCTTCGCTTCCGGCTGGGAGCCAGTCATTATCAGTTCAGGGTCCTCCCCTTTGGTCTCACCTCAGCCCCCAGGGTGTTCACCAAGGTGCTAGCGGTGGTAGCGGCCCACCTGAGGCTCCAGGGATTACAGGTCTTTCCGTACCTGGACGACTGGCTCCTGACGGCATCATCAAGGCATCTTCTGTGCTCAGCCAGGGATTTCTTTCTTCAACTAGCCCCAAGGCTGGGCATCATGATCAACTGGGAGAAATCTTTACTGCACCCCACACAAGTTATAGATTTCATAGGAGGAAGACTAAACACCAGATCAATGCGAGCCTTCCTCACTCCAGACAGAATTGCCAACCTGAAGTGTCATGTGACAGCGGTCCTGCAACCATCTCCAACTGCAGCTTCGGTCCTGAGGGCCCTAGGTTCTATGGCGGCAGCTATTCCGCTTCTCATTCATGCTCGCTTACGCATGCGGGTTCTTCAATGGACCCTTCAGGTTCAGTGGTCCCCTCTTTGTTCCTCTCTCAATGCTCCGATTGCGGTCAGCAAGGCGTGCAGGGACTCCCTTCTTTGGTGGCTTCTTTCTCCGGAGCCCTGGCAGGAGACCTTTTGTGCTGCATTTCCCGAGCCACAGTGACCACGGACGCTTCTTGCCTCGGGTGGGGGCATTCTGGGAAAGATTGTCCAAGGCACGTGGAATCCCACAGAGACGTCATTGCATATAAATGTCCTGGAAATGAGGGCGGTGCTCCTAGCGTTGCAAGCACTTCACCACGTTCTTCCTTCAGGGACTATTGCGATTCAGACAGACAACATGTCGGTAGTCTGGTATATCAACAAACAGGGAGGAACCAGGTCTTACCCTTTGTCGAGAGGCCATGAGAGTCCGGGAATGGGCAATTTCCACCAAACGCTTTCTGGTAGCAACGCACATTCTGGGAAAGTCCAACATCCTTGCGGACAAGCTCAGTCGCACCATTCTTTCTCCACACGAGTGGTCTCTCAATCCTCAAGTAGCGAAAAGATTTTTGCCGTCTGGGGCAACCCTGTTGCGATCTTTTGCCTCTCCCTCAAACGCCAAATGCGACAATTTCTTCGCTCTGCTTCCCCACCAGGGAGTTCCGAAGATGCTCTGGTGCATGCTTGGCCTCCCGGTCTCCTTTATGCCTACCCTCCACTTCCTCTGATGCAGAGGCTTCTGCAGAAAGCCAACAGTTTGGGGAGCAGAATGATTCTCATTGCCACATTCTGGCCTCGTCAACCTTGGTTCCCCTTCGTATGGTCTCACAAAATCAATCCACCCTGGATTCTGGATCCAATTCCGGATCTCATCTCCCACCCTCTGGGAATGTCGGTTCCCAATCTGCGCACCCTGAAGTTGACAGCTTGGCTGCTCCAGTTCCATCCTTAATTAGGACTCCCGGTATCTCATCACCGGTCAAGGCCATTTTAGTGGCAGCTCATAAACCTTCCACCAGGCAGGTTTGTCGGAGTAAATGGAAGAGATTCTCTATTTGGGCGGTACAGAGAACTTTGGATCCTTTCTCGGCACCTATGTCAGCGGTGCTAGATTTTTTAACAGACCTCTTTCATCAAGGGGCTAGTTCTTCCACGATTAAGGTACAATTGGCAGCTATCTCGCATTATCACATTGGTCATGACACAGCTCCCCTTATGACGGCGAAATTATGCAAAACATTTCTCAAAGGGTTTTTTTTGTTGAGGCCTCCAGTCAAGGAGGTTGTACCACCTTGGGACTTATCGTTAGTTCTGCAAGCCCTTACTGCTCCTCCCTTGAGCCTGCAGCTTCTACAGATTTAAAGTACCTTTCCTGGAAGACTGCCTTCTTGGTAGCTATCACTTCAGCCAGAAGAGTGTCTGAGCTTCAGGCTCTATGTGTCAAGCCGCCTTACCTTTCTTTCTTCCCTGATAGGGTGTGCCTCAGGACCAATCCATCTTTTCTTCCGAAGGTCTCTTCTGAATCCAATATTAACCAATCAATTAATTTACCTGTGTTTTTTCCCAAGTACTCAAACAAGGGAGAATACAAATTGCATTCCTTGGATGTTCATAGACAATTACGTTTTTATATTCACAGAACAGCTGGTCACAGGAAATCAGATCAGCTGTTCGTCTCCTTTGCTAAATTTGCTCTGGGTAAAGCAGTATCTAAAGTCACACTATCTAAGTGGATTGCTAATTGTATTCTGCAGGCATATGACACTTCAGGTAGACCTGCTCCTCAGAGGGTTACGGCTCATTCTACTAGGGCAGTTTCCACGTCAGCCGCCTTTAAGTCCCGAGTATCATTGGATGATATCTGCTGCAGCTACTTGGGCCTCGCCTCATACTTTTATTTCTCATTATAAGGTGGATGTTGTTTCTAGAGGAAGAGCATCCTTTGGCTCAGCGGTGCTCCAAAACATCCTTCCATGACGGCCGCCCAAGATTCAGGTAGCTAGGGACTCTGTCCCACAGGTTGCAGACGAATGAAGTCTGCCTACTTCAGATTTAGAAGTTATGTACTCACCATAACGTTCCATCTGAGTAGGTGACTTCATTCGGATGCAACCATCCCCCCTCCATCCCCCTGACCTTTATAGAGGGAGTATTTATGCTGTTTTAGTGTACTGTAGTCAGTATTTTGAGGCAAACTCAATCTGAGGTCAGTCAGGGCTTGGCAAGGGGTTATGGGTAAGAGGGAGGAGCTAGGAGCTCGGAGCCTAAGCTTTTGAATTGCCGGCTCGGATCCGAGGTCGGATCCGATACCCACAGGTTGCATCTGAATGAAGTCGCCTACTCAGATGGAACGTTATGGTGAGTACATAACTTCTAATTTCTTAGGCCCAGGGTTCGAGTCACACCCAAGAAACCGACAACCCACTCTCAGGCGCCTGCTACCTTGCATCAGTCTCAAATGCTTAAAATGGCGGAAGACCTTATGCTCATCAGGGGAAGCCAAGCTACCCCCTCAAAAAGGAAAAGAGATCTGTCCCCTGTAGTTTTATCTGAGGAAGAGTCAGATGAATCTGATGCATCCCACTATGAAGACATGCAACCCCTGTCCACTTATGAGGATTCTGATGCAGAGAACTCCATTACTTCATTGTCTCCCCCAGATGATTTTTCCTTTGGGGAAACACTACATACTTTAAGGGAGCATTTCCAGTGGGAGAGTCAGGACTACCCTCAGTCTAAAAGAGACTCGGGGAATTCTTAGGTATACCGCAACACAGACCCTTTGCCATCCCCCCAGTCCTGCATGTTGTGGATGATATTTTCCTTGAATCCAGCTTGCCTCCTGATGCCCTACCTCCTGCTCCCAGTAAACCAGACAGGTACTATAGAGTCCCTGACTGACTCGCACAAATATCTTTTTAAAAATCCAACAGGTAACCCTGAGGTAATTTCTCAAGGGCCAAAAGGGATTAAAGCAACCTCTGCCAAGAATCCCACACCTTCAGAAAGGGATTCCCGAGCATTGGACAGATGAGGTAAAGAAGTATACACCTTAGCTACTCTTGCTATCAGGGCACTAAATTGTCAGTTCCATATGCTGAAATTTCAGTAACATACCCTGGAACTCCTTAAAGAAAAAAAATGTCTTCCCTTCCTGCTTGGACAGAATCTAAAGATTTAGAAGACTTAATGCATTCTGCAAGTCAAGTAACTAAACACACTTTGCACTGTGGTTTTGACACCTGCAAGCTTCTTGGAGGGCATCAGTCACTTGATCCATCATTAGAAGACATGGATGGCTTATGGAACAGCCCCTGCCAGACCATGTCAAGTCTAAATTGTTGGATGCCCCCTTGCACAAAGATAACTTATTTGGCACCAAGGCAGAAAAGGTCTTAAAAAAAAAGATGGAAGAAAAAGAAAAATCTATGCAAACAGTTAAGGATTTCTTATAAGTCCAGCTCCTGAGGTTCAGCAGGCATTGTTCCTCCAAGCACTGGTCCTTTCCTGCTCTGAGTAAGCCAGCCCAGCCTAGACCCTGTGGAAAGAGACCCCCCCAGACAGCAGCCCCAGGGAATGCAAAGATCTAAGCAGTGGACTACCTCCATTTCAAAACCAGGGAGTTCTAAGCCACCCCCTTATGGTAAGAACTCAGTGACTCACCTCCTCTTCCCCCCTCTGCCCACCTTCATTTACCCATAGGAGGAAAACTCTCATTTCACTGAAGCACTTGGGCCTCCATAACCAAGAATCAGTGGGTTCTGAACTTTGTGTCTCAGGGATACAAATTTTCCTTCCATACCCTTGCAACCCCAAAAGGATTCCCTGATATACCACCAAATCAGTGGGCAGAGGCTCAAAAGCAAATTCTTCCCTTTTCTCTATGAGAGCAATAGAGCACGTTCCTGCAGAACAGATAGGCCAAGGCTTCTACTCCAGATTTTTCCTGGTGCCCAGAAAAGAGGGCACCTGGTGCCCCATCCCCGATCTTTCTATTCTAAATACCTTCCTGGTGATACCAAAATTCTCACCCTCCAGCAGCAGCTACCCATGCTCTCCAAGGACACCTGGCTAGCCACCCTAGATCTAAAAGAAGCCTACCTCCACATTCGTATCAGGGAATCATGCAGTTACATATCTCCTCTTCAGGGTAGGATCTCAACACTTTAATTTCTCTGCACTTCCCTTTAGCTTATCTACTGCTCCCAGAGTTTTTACAGAATGTCTGGCTCAGGCCATTGCCTTTTGCAGACAAAGAAATATTCAGATTTACCCATACTTAGACAACTGCCTTATTCAGGCAGACAGCCTGGAAAAGCTGCTCAAGCACCTGGCCTTTGTAAAGACACTACTAACCTCCCTAGGATACACAGTCAATGAAAAGAAATCCAAACAGGTGCCCACCCAAAGGATAATCTTCCTGGGAGCAAGTCTGGACACAGCATCCCAGATGGCATTCCTTACACCAGAGAAACAAAATTTCCTGACCGCCTACTTCTCTCAGCTAGCCACCAGGGTCCAGCTATCTGCAAGGAAGATCCTGCAAGCTCTGGGGTGCATGGCATCTTGCATACTACTCATTCCATGTGCCAGACTGCACATGAGGAAACTTCAGTGGTACCTAAAGAACCTTTGGTGTCAACACTTTTGAGACCTGGAAACTATTCTACCTATAATTCCTTTCCTCAGAAAGGAGTTTCTTTGGTGGGCAACAGCATGCTCCCACAACAAGGGACTACTCATCTCCCCACCACCCAGACCCTCACCACAGACGCATCAGATCACGCTTGAGGTGCACACCTGGATGGCAGGTGCATACAGGGCCAATGGAGCCCTCAGGAAATCCCTCTGCACATCAATCAAAACGAGATGATGGCTGTGCAGCATGCCTTGATAGCTTTCAAACCCCTTCTCTCTCCAGGATTTCTCCTGATCAAAACAGACAACACCACTGTGATGTGGTCCATCAACAAGCAGGAAGGGATTCACTCCTATCCACTATGCAGGGCTGGCCATGACCCTTTAGCTCACAGCCTCTTACATGCAACTACACCTGTTAGCACAATTCCTACCAGGCTTTCTCAACTCTCTGGCAGACAAATTAACCAGAAACCACCTGGACCCACACGTGTGGCAACTCAACAGAAGTACCTTCACCCTAATAACTTAGAAATGGGGAACCCTGAAGGTCGACCCCTTTACCTCCCACACCAACCATCAGCTCAGAAAATTCTGAACCATGGAGCATCACTGCATGGCTAGGAAAGTGGATGCCCTGTCCTTCCCCTGGGTAAATCTATCGGTCTATGCCTTTCCTCCCCTACCTCTCACCCACAGAGTACTGCTCAAATTAAGGGAGGAAAAAACAGGGACCATTCTTATAGCTCCAGACTGTCCCCGACAACACTGGGTACCCCTTGCTGCACAGCTTGCCCCAGCTGCCTCCATTCCATCGTCCTCGGATTCCAAACCTCCTGACACAGAGGGAAGGGGGATTCATGCATCCCAAACTGCAGACACTCAGTTTGGCAGCTTGGCTTATTCCATAACCCCCAACCACTCTGCCATTCTAAGTAAACAGGTTCTGGATGTTTTCCGTGAGGCCAGACGTCCTAGCACCAGAAAGTCATGCAGATAAATGGAAAAGGTTCTGCACCTGGATCCAGGCTAGGGGAGCCAGTATGGCACAGCCCTTCATCCCTTTCATCCTGGATTACTTAGCTGACCTACTACACAGTGGTCTGTTTTTCTCTTCTTTAAAAATTCATGCCTCTGCTATTTTTGCTCATTTTCCCACTGAGCAGCCCCTTTTCTCACACCCTTAGATCAAACAGTTCCTCAGAGGGACTAGCAACTTGAGGCCCCCCCAGAAGGGCACCAATGCCAGCTTTTGGGACCTTAGATTTTTCTTTGAAAAGCTCACCCTGCCCCCCCCTTTGAACCAGCTTCTTCTGCAGAGCTAAAATTTCTCTTCTGGAAGACAGGTTTCCTTTTGGCCATAACTTCAGTTAGAAGAGTCTCTGAGCTGCAAGCACTCATGACTGCGGAACCTTTCATCATCTTCCATGCAGACAGGGTATCCCTCAGAACTAACCCATCCTTCATGCCTAAGGTGGTGTCCAGTGTGGCTCTCGACCAATCCGTTCTTCTGCCCACCTTCTTTCCTAATCCCCAGAACAAGGGGGAAAGGTTTCTTCACTCTCGAGATGTGCACAGACAGCTCAGATTCTATATGAACAGGAGTAAATCCTTCCGAAAGTCTAATCAATTGCTGATTAGCTTTTCTACAGGGGCATAAGGTAAAGCCATCTCCAAGCAAAATCATTTCCAAACAGATAGCACACTGCTCCATTTCTGCTACAAGCAGCATGGAAAGCCTCCCCTCAAGTGGGGTCAGGACACACTCCACCAGAGCAGCCTCCACCTCTGCAGCTTTCCTAAGAGGACTCCCCACCAGGGACATCCTTGAGGCTGCCATCTGGACATCTGTTCACACTTTTACCAAGCGTTACCACCTGCCTCTCTTCTCCAAATCCAGGGCAGGGTTTGCCTCTGCAGTCGTGTAGGGCATTCTAGCCAGCCCCTAGTTTCCTTGACTTCCTCCACCCTTTTCCTCAGCTTTGCAAATCTACCCAAATGTGATGACTGCAGCACTGAAACATGAAGAACATAGTACAGTTGTGTACACTTACCATAAATGTAGATGTTAGAGTGTATTCAGTGTTGCAGTCCTGGTTTCCCTCCTTCCATCCCCCTTTATTCTCTTTTTTTCTTACGTGGGACATATTGGTGTTTATTTTCCACTGGTGGGGTTCTTCCACCAGAACCTGGTCTCTTAACTTGGGGACTCCTGACAGGTTCGAGCAAGAAAAACTGATGTAATGGTGTTGGCTGCCTTTCTTTATACTACTGATGACCTGACACGTCAGTCCTCAAGCGACAGCAACTGACACAGAGTACTAAGCCTCTGGTATTCAGGCCACCGAGGGCTACCCTGGCAGGAATAACACAAATGTGATGACTGCAACAGTGACTACACTTTAACATCTACATTTATAGTGTGTGTACATAACTGTACTTTGCATTGTGTCTTTATGGACTTGGAGAAAGCATATGATAGGGTGCCTAGGGAGGAGTTGTGGTATTGTATGAGGAAGTTGGGAGTGGCAGAGAAGTATGTAAGAGTGGTACAGGATATGTAAGAGGGTAGTGTGACAGTGGTGAGGTCTGCAGTGGGAGTGACAGGTGCATTTAATGTGGAGGTGGGATTACATGAAGGATCAGTTCTGAGCCCTTTCTTATTTGCAGTGGTGATGGACAAGTTGACAGACGAGATCAGACAGGAGGCCCCATGGACTATGTTGTTTGCAGATGACATTGTGATCTGTAGTGAGAGTAGGGACCAGGTTGAGGGGACCTCGGAGAGGCGGAGATATGCTCTAGAGAGGAGAGGAATGAAGGTCAGCAGGGCTAAGACCGAATATGTGTGTGTGAGTGAGAGGGAAGGATAGAGGAATGGTGAGGATGCAGGGAGTAGTTGCCGAAAGTGGATGAGTTTAAGTACTTGAGATCAACAGTTCAGAGTAATGGTGAGTGTGGAAGAGAGGTGAAGAAGAGAGTACAGGCAGGGTGGAATGGGTGGAGAAGTGTCAGGGGTGATTTGTGACAGACTGGTACCAGTAAGAGTGAAAGGGAAGGGTCTACAAGAGGGTAGTGAGACTAGCTATATTGTATGGGTTGGAAATAGTGGCATTGACAAAAAGGCATAAGTCAGAGCTGGAAGTGGCAGAAGATTTGCACTGGGTGTGACAAGGATGGACAGGATTAGGAATCAATATATTAGAGAGTCAGCTCAGGTTAGACTATTTGGAGACAGTCAGAGAGGCAACATTGCATTAGTTTGGACGTGCTGAGGAGGGATGCTGGGTATATTGGGAAAAGGTTGCTAAGGATGTAGCTGCCAGGTAAGAGGAAAAGAGGAATGCCTAAGATAAGGTTTATGGATGTGGGGAGAGAGGATATGCAGGTGGTTGATGTGACAGAGCAAGATGCAGAGGACAGGAAGAAATGAAACAGATTATCCGCTGTGGTGACCCCTAATGGGAACAGCTGAAAGAGGAGAAGGTGATACAACGGATATGTTAGAATGTGTCAGATAGAATGCTGCTCAGTGCAAGGCTAATACCTATCTTTACGAAGGATGATGCCACAGTATGAACATAAAAATGATTCATTGTAATAACTGGCTTAGTTTCTGATGTTATTCTAGGGGGATCCAGTATTTGTCAGCATGTTTGAACATGGTCAGCAGACCACGTTGCTTTACCAAGGATGGGCTAGACCCCCCCCCCACAGGCTTTTGGGTTTTGGCTAAAACTTTATCCACCCCCCTTAGAGCTTTTTTAGGCAGTAATAAAAAGACAAAACTGCCAGCATATCGAAAGTCTCCAAGCAAATTTAAGGTGTTACTACTCAATGTTAAGGGAATAAACAGAAGACTCCACACTCTTCAAGCCCTCATTATATCTGTGTCATTGCCAAGACTTGGTTTAAAGTTGTAGAACATACTCCGCAGTGCAAGACTACATAGCTTTCTGTACATTTAGACCAGCATCACCACAAACCGGTGCCAGAATTGGAGGTGTCTCAATCTATGTTGGCAACAAACATAGCTCTAGGTTGGTCAGACATGATACCATGGAACTCATCCTCGTCCATGTCACCATAGACAAGATCCCTCACCATGTCATGGCTAACTTCATCATCATCTGTGCCCCTAGAGTCTCACGACTCGTACCTAAATCTACTAGAGACACTCATCATCCAAACTAGTGACTTCAACTACCTCTCTCTAGACTGGAAAACTTAAACTGCCTAAGACTCACCTGCTGCACAATGATTCCTGGACTGTAATGATGCAAACACCCTGGAAAAGGTAGTGCAAGCTCCAACTAGAGGATCAAACATACTGGATCTGGTACTCAAACATGGGAGAGCATCCCCCCTCCCATGTCACACCCTCACTATTGAGATTGGATCATAGAGCTGTCTCCTTTGAAGTAAAAATCAATCCAGAAAACCCATCTAAAACCAGTAATAGGAACTATTCGTAGGCAAACCACATCCTGTTTTTATTCACGGAGTCTCTCTACAAATGTAAATTGGCTGCATAAAGGATGCTGTACCTACCAGAAGTAATCTCAGAACAAACCCCACTGGTGGAATCCTCACCTTAACAGTGTATATAATAAAAGAAGAAAGTCTGTGGCCAAAGTCAGGAGGAGCAACAAGTCCTTTAAAGGCAAGTGCTGTCTTATACAACTAAACAAGAAGCTAAGAGGTCCAACAATGCCAACAATGAGATTAAGATAATCTTACTGGCTAAGGATATTCGCAAGACCTTCTTCAGCTATGTCCAGAACCTTAAATGTAACACACAGTAGTGTACTGAACTGATGGTGAATGGTACCACCTTCATGGTCAGGGTGACATAACAAATCTACTGGTTGATAAGTTCAGCTTAAACTTTGTCTCCCTACCAGCCTCCATGCTCCACCAAGTGAAATGCTCTCCAGCATACTACTCCCCAACTATTAGCAGGGAAAAGGTAATGGCAGTACTCATTGAAGCCAAGAACACTGCATCAGTGTGTCCCGACAACCTCCCCAGTTGCCTCCTGAACAGTCTAAAACACTACCTATGTGGACCACTTCTGACACACTTCAACTACAGCTGTGAAACAGGCTACATTCCAAGTGACTGGAGGACCTTAACAGTCATTCCCTTCCACAAGGTCAGACCATCAACTGACCCAGGGAACTGAAGACCCATCAGTCTAACAAGCCTAATAAGCAAATCCATGCAATGATTTATCATGAAATGATAAATAAGGATATTGGCAATTTACAAACGCTGTTACATCTCCGTTTGGCTTTAAGGAAAGGCCATGCCTACTTAACTTGATAGACTTCTTTGAGAGGGTCACCAAGGCTATGGATGAGGGTAAAACAATACATACATTGTATCTTGCTGTCATCGAGGTACTCAATACAATAACCCACCCAGACATTGTTAAACTCTCTTGAGATAGGTGTAAATCCCTATATAACTCACTGAGTTGCCTGCTGACTCGGACAGGATCCAAGAAGTCAGGATTGGTGAGACCATCTCCACCAAGAGACTGCCATCAGCAGAGTACCCCAGGACAAATCACCAGATAACCACAGAAATGACAGACCAGGCCAAACACCACCAACCAGTAGGCAAATCCAGAAATACAACTGAGAGCTGAAGAAACTAGAAAACTCAGTTTATTGAGACAGCAAAAACAAGGATTAAGCAAGGGGGGGATGTATTAGAAGAAAATGAGTTGTGTTGACAGATTAGATTGAATGCCATGACCCCCCCTGATTTAAATGAGGGTCTTTTAAGATCTGGTGTTTTAAGGCTTAAATCTTGTGTAGTATGACATCCCCATTTTTTAGATTTGTTAGTCTTTAGAATTTGTATATAACATTTTTGTTTTTAGAACAATGTGGGACGTTTTAGTAAACTAGCTATGTAATTAGTTTGCATCATTGGGTCGTGTGCTATGAATCATGTGATTAAGTGGATGGGGGTATTTAAGGATGGTGTTTTAGGTGGTTTATTGATTCTGATTAAGTTTTCACTACGAAAGCACCTAATCATTGTTTTTGCTGTCTCAATAAACTGAGTTTTCTAGTTTCTCCAGCTCTCAGTTGTATTTCTGGATTTGCCTACTGGTTGGTGGAGTACCCCAGGAATCTGTGCTGAGCCTGCTTCTGTTTGGCATCTACTTCTCAGAAGTCAAGGCTAATGTTCAAGGCTTCTAACTTGCCAAGTTTGTAGATGACTGTAAATTGGGAGCTATTGTAGATCCCCCCAAGACACCAACATCTTGTAAGAGGCTTTTACACAGACAGATATCTGGTACCAAAGTGACGGCCTAAAGCTCAATGCCAAAACATGCATTATAATGCCACTTGAGAAACTGTCAACCTAAGTTGATTATTCCATAAGTAAAACACCTGTAAGTCAACCCAGTAGTAGGGGATTTGAGAACATTGGTAGATCGCAATCTGGCCTTTGACTAACATGTAGCTACGATAGTAATATCATTTTATGTCGCTCAACCTGTAGGTAAAGGTACGGCATCAAGGTCAAAGGAAATTATAGTACCATTCTACTCTTGCCTTATCAGACCTGTCATTGAATACAATTCCCCTTTGGCATTATTAATCTAACCATGCCACAAAGGTTTCTCACAAGGAGAATTCAGGGCATGAATACCACCTTCTACACTGATTGCTAAAGGCTTTGTTTCGGTATTAAGTCTAATGTAGGCTGCTGAGAGGGTATCTTTGCCTGTCTTACAGGGCTTCTTCAGACCCATCTCTCCTGGATCTGTTGCATATGAGCAAAACAAACAGCACCAGAAACACTAGACCCAAGGATCTGAACTTCGCTTGTAATATAACAGAATATGCTGATGGTGTCCCAAAGGTTCCATGCACCACGGAATAGGCTTCCCATTCAAAACACAGTTCATCCCTGACCCCTAGTCAAACAAAACTTTGACAATTGAATAGGAAATAGTAAATTTACCCCCCGGTCTGGCCACCATGTACCTTATGGACAGATGCTGTCAGTAAAAAAGTATTATCAAAACAGTGTAAGAAACTTCTCTGTGTGGAAGATTTTCAGTCCATATATTTCTAGTTAATCACTGTATATTAATCAGATCAGACAATAGTAGTAGAAGTAGCAAACGTAAACTCGTCAAGTCAAAAAGTAATAATAGAAAATATATAATTCTACAGCATTATTAAGTATTCGAAAGTAATCCAAGCAAGGCAGGCAGTCTGTTTCCAGTCGAAAATCATTTATTAAGTACAAAGACAAGCGATCCAATTAAAACAAAAATAGAGTAATAATTTCCTCACAAGCTTTCTAAATATATATATATACTTTTTATCAGGCATGGGAGTGGTTTATTGTGCTGTAAAACAGTGTTATTGGTACACATGTTAAATTCACATCCCTTCCCCCATCAGTGTGACATTCGAGCTGGTCCTGCCCCACCTAGTAGCTGTCATAATAATATATAGCCCTAATGTACTTTAATGGTACATCTTATTTAACCAAATTATTAAGTAGATTATTAAGTCTGTGATTTTATACAAGGCAATATACTACATGGCTGGAAATATATCAACCTTAGTTCATTTTGCGATCAAAAATTATATATAAATATATACATATACATTTTGCATGTAAAAATCAGTTTCTATTTTCATAACCTATTGATGTTATGTGATCCTATCTCGCCTACATTCTGACTGATGGGTTCGGAGCCGATCCCTCGGCTCCGACTCGGCACGCTTATGCCAAAGAGCGAAGTCTCTAATTGGCTGAGCTTACTATATCCCAGGATGCACCACTACCAGTCCCCCAGATCTCGTTTGCCGCTAACCTGCGAAGACGTGGTCTCGAGCTGGCTGGGCTGAGTAGTTATTTAACTAACTTTTCTGTCAGTTTTGCTGTTTTGCCTCAAAAGCTGTTTTAACGGCTATTCTTCTCATTGTTGTGTGATTGGTTGAATTGTTGAAGACCTTTGTTGTGTGATTGGGTTGAGTTTGGTAGGCCCCCTTCATCTAGGGCCTTCCCGGTCGGTCAACCCTCCTATAGCTTACCTATAGAGCAAAAGGCTTTGAATATCTTTGTAGCTCTGTTTGTTCTTTCAAGGTTTTGAAAATTACCTGTCATTGGCGCTTTTTAGCCATAACTGTTATATATACTTAAAGGGTTTAGTCAGTAAGTCAGTAAATTGTGTTTTCCTGTCAGATTACTGAAATTCTCTTCATAATGTCTCAGAACCCTAGGCCTTCGGGCTTTAAAAATGTCAAATGTAGTTTCAAAATGTCCATCACGGACGATCACTCGCTCTGTGTGTATTGCTTAGGTGCAAAACATTTACAGGAATCATGTAGCGTATGTCACGCTTTCTCCTCAAGGGTCCTCCAGGAGAGGAAAAATAAATTAATTCTTAAGGGGTTAATTAAACCTTCTTTTGAAGAAGCCTTGGCATCCTCTCCTTCTCCGCCAAGAAGAAAGGCGTCGGTTCCGACCAGTCCGTCGGATCCGACCGCTAAGAGACATAGGCAGGCCTCTCCTTCGGCTCCAAGGACTTGGAGCCGAGGTCGAACGGTCTGCCTCGATGCCACCAGTATCGACTCCTCTGGCTTGAGCCGATGGCTGGGGCATCGAGAGGCGGGTCACCCGGCTCCACTGGTCTCGGGCCGACAAGGGTCGCCCGCTCAGACACTTCCTCCTCGGCGCGAAGTCCACCTCGCACCGATGGAATCTGGTGTGTGTATTCCTCGGCGCGGATACTCATCGAGTCACCTCGGGCGGTCCCCTAGCCCTTTGGGGCCGTTGGAGGCCGTCTCGAACCCGTTCTGTTTCCTCTCGGTCTTGAGGATGTCAGATTCTGATATAGACAGGGTGCTCCAAAGACTGTTCCAGTCCCCAGTCTTCCAAAATTTGTTTCGGTTCCGACCCAGTTGGCTTCGAGCCGATGACCTGCCCACCCCATTGCCATTCCTCCTCCGACTGCTTGCTCCGTCGGAGCAGGTGCTGTTGGAGCTGGTGGAGATCTTAGGGTCGGCTCCGACCCTTACTCCAACCGGCCTTCGGGTCCGAGTTTGATGCAGCGGACTTCTTCAGCTGGACCTGGGGTGATGTTTGGGACCTATGCTTTCGGTTCCGAGTCTCCCCTCGGTGCTGCTGCGGGACTTCCGTCGGCTATCACGGCTCGGGACGGACACTCCCAGGATTCTGGGGTCCGGCTTTCAGAGCCATGAGGAGTGCCTTGGCCAAGTCCTCTTGACCATCTCTCCGGCTTTACCGGCACCTTCCCGGGCGTGGAGACTGGGTCTTTGGCAGTTCCCCTGTCCGTAGTCAGCGGAGCCCGGGGCCTGAGGTTACCCCAGTGGGGTTCCCCTCCTCCTGAGGGTTCTTGAGTTGTCTTGGAGGAACCCCAAGGAAGAGATCGTGCAAGAGGAAGCACGTGGACTCCCCGAGTCTATTACATCAGACACTGATCTTGATGATGCAGAGGGTCCCAGTCGTCCTCGGATGATGTCTCATTTGCAGACATCTTAGAGATCCTTAAACAACGAGGTGGCTGGATATCCAAACCCCCTCTGCTGATGAGTCAGTGCTCCTCAAGGCCTTTGGGGCTCAGCCCTCCGCCTCCTGGGTGTCTCCGCCTTGACGAGCTTCTGGATTTAGTTTGTCGGCGTGGGAACATCCAGATACCGTGGAACCAGTCCCTTCTCGTCCAAATAAATTTTTGTCTGCTCCCCGAGAAGGAGTTCCTCACTAAAGGCGTGGCTGTAGATGCCATGGTGGTGGCATCTGCTACACAACAGGACGTGGCAGAGGCTTCAACGTCCATCCATCCTCCTAATAAGGAGTCTAGGAGTATGGACAGGTAATGGAAGCGCACCCTGACTTCAGCGGCCTTTACTTTAAGGTCTCTGAATTATTTGGCACATTTTACCAGGCTTCAGAGGGATCTGGTCAAGGAGTTGTCAGATTCCCTCTCAGGTAACCTACCTGAGCAGCTAGCCCAGTCGGTTAGCTCTCAGTTGGCTATCCTTATGTCAATTTCTAACTCGTCCATGAGGCTCATTTCCTATGCGGCCGAAGGGGCGGGTAGAGCGGCAGGCACAGGCGTGGCTCTACGGAGACAAGCCTGGCTCCGCTTGTGTCAGTTTGCGGAGGCCTTCAAGTCTTCCTTCGCCGACGCTCCCTTTGATGGGTCCTCCTTGTTTGGACCCAAGGTTAAAGACACCCTTACCCGCTGTGAGCAAGAGGGAAAAACTTTATCTGCCGTAGGAGCCCGTTATTCCATCCCCTTTCGGCCTTACCCCAAGGCTAAAGGAGGGAAAATGTGGTTCCATAAATCTCGTAAGTTTTTCTCCCAACAGCAGGAAGATTCCCCTTCCAGAGGCAGAGGACGGGAAATTTTTCAGGGAGACGCCGTCCCAGAGGCGGCAGAGGGCCCCGCAATTCTGGAGACCGCGAGTCCTTTCGTGGCTCTTCAGCCTCCCACACGTCATGAGGGATTGCCCGGCTGTGCTGCTCCGGAGCCAGTCGGGTGTCGTTGCCAAGCACCTAAAAGCCTGGGAGTCAATCACTCAGGACAGATGGGTGCCGGATCATTGCCGGAGGTTACACCATCCCATTCACATACTCCCCACCGTCCAAAAGAATCCCGGACCCACCACCCAGTCAAAGGGAAATGGCAGCCGCAGAAGCTTTAAAGCTGCTAGAAAAAGGAGTCATCCAACCGGTCCCCACAGACCAGATCGGATCAGGAAATTACTCCAGGTTCTTTTAGTGCCAAAAGACAGGGGACCTGAGACCAATATTGGATCTCAGCAGACTGAACCAATCCGTCACGAAATCCAAGTTCGAATGGTCACGTTACAATCCATTCTCCCATTGTTGGAGAAGGATGTTTGGATGTGCTCCATAGACCTCAAGGACGCCTATTATCACATACCGATATATCAGGCGTCCAGGAGGTATCTGCGCTTCAGCCTGGGAGTCCGTCATTACCAATTTTGCGCTCTGCCCTTTGGTCTCACCACAGCCCCCAGGGTGTTCACCAAGTGTTTGGCAGTAGTGACGGCTCACCTTAGAAGTCTTGGATTCCAAGTGTTTCCCTATCTGGACGACTGGCTCCTGACTGCCACCACCAGGCATCTACTAATGGACAACTTCAAAGCCACCATCTCCCTGGGTATTACCCTGGGGATTACATTCAATTGGTCAAAGTCTGTCTTGCTGCCCTCTCAACGCATAAAGTTCATAGGAGCAGAGATAGACTCAAGATTGATGCGCGTCTTTCTTCCTGCCGAAAGGATCCAAACTTTACAGGGCCAAGTTCAAGCTCTGATCTCGAGATCCAAAGCCCCAGCCAGGATGGTTCTACAGGTTTTAGGCTCAATGTCTGCCACGGTTCTTTTAGTTCCTCTGGCGAGATTGCACATGAGAATTCTTCAGTGGCTATTGTCAACTCAATGGTCCTTTCAGGATCTCCCTCTCAATCATCACATCATGATCACGGAAATATGCAAAACGGACCTTCGCTGGTGGCTTCAGACATCCAATTTGGATCAAGGAAAACCCTTTGTTCTTCCCTCTCCAGTGGTTACCCTGATGACAGATGCCTCCCAGATAGGGTGGGGGGGGCATTGTCTGGGCAGGCTAGTTCAGGGCTCCTGGCTTCCGGACGAAGCTCTCCTCCACATCAACGTGTTGGAGATGAGGGCTGTACTTCTATCCCTACAGGCCTTACACAAGTTTCTTCCTCAGGGCATCATCGCCATCCACACAGACAACATGTCGGTGGTCTGGTATCTGAACAAACAAGGAGGGACCAGATCGTACCCCCTTTGCAGAGAGGCCATGAGAGTGTGGGAATGGGCTGTAGCTACCAACCGCTTCTTGGTAGCGACCCACATCCTGGGAAGGTCAAATATATTGGCGGACAAATTGAGCAGGACAATTCTCTCTCCTCACGAATGGTCTCTAAACCACACAGTAGCAGCTCAGGTTTTCAGGAGATGGGGGACGCCGTGCTGCGACCTATTTGCAACTCCACTAAACACCAAGTGCCAAAGGTTCTTCTCCTTGATCCCACATCAGGGAGTACCAGCTATGGATGCTCTAGCACAACCTTGGCCAACAGGGCTACTTTATGCCTTTCCTCCAATTCCACTTCTCCCCAAAGTTATTCAAAAAGCTTCTCAATTGGGGTCCTCAATGATACTGATTGCCCCATTCTGGCCTCGTCAGGTATGGTTTCCTTACCTGAAGAAGCATGTGGTGGACGATCCGTGGACTTTAGACCTAATTCCGGACTTGCTAATCCATCAGTCGGGACATCGGCATCAGTCCCTTCAATCTTTGAAATTGACAGCTTGGCTCCTCCACTTCCGACTTTAGTTAGACAGCACACACTAGACCCGGAAGTTGTTCACATTTTATCTTCGGCCCACAAACCCACCACTAACAAATTGTACCTCAGTAAGTGGAAGAGGTTTGCTATCTGGGCTCAACTCAAGGGCTTAGACCCTGTCTCTGCTCCTGTCCCAGAGGTTTTGAAATTCTTAACATCCCTGTTTAATCAAGGATCTTCTGTCTCAACTATTAAAGTCCAACTAGCGGCTATCTCTAAATTCCACGAATCCATGGATCCTCCTTTGATGAGCAGCAGACTATGCAAAACTTTCATTAAAGGTGCGAGCCTATTAAGACCCCCAATTTTTCATCCTGCACCTCCGTGGGATCTTGATTTGGTGCTTCGCGCATTAACATCTTCCCCTTTTGAACCGGCTGCTACATGTGAGTTAAAATATCTGTCTTGGAAAACTGCCTTCTTAGTTGCAATTACTTCTGCAAGAAGAGTTTCAGAGCTTCAAGCCCTGTCTATTAAGCCACCGTACTTGATTTTCCACAAGGATAGAGTATCACTTAGGCCTAATCCATCCTTTGTCCCAAAGGTCTGTTCTAGTTTCTGTCTCCAACAATCTCTAGAGCTACCAGTTTTCTTCCCAAAATTCTCCAATGAAGCAGAATACACGCTCCATAAATTGGATGTTCACAGGCAATTACGCTTCTATTTAGACAGGACTCAGCAAATTCGTAAGTCAGACCAGTTGTTTGTGTCCTTCTCAGATAATAAATTGGGTCAAACCATCACAAAGCTACTATCTCCAAATGGATCAGAGATTGCATAACTCAGGCTTATTCTTCTTGAATAAGCAACTTACAACATCTATCAAAGCTCATTCTACCAGAGCTATGGCTACTTCTATAGCTTTTCATTCCAAGCTCGCTATATCGGAAATTTGTGCTGCGGCTACTTGGTCCAGTCCACACACTTTCATTTCCCACTACAAATTGGATGTGGCATCTAAAGGACGAGCATCATTTGGTTCCACGGTACTCAGGAGTGTTTTCCAGTGAGCCACCCACGATTCAGGTGCTAGGGACGCTGTCCCATCAGTCAGAATGTAGGCGAGATAGGATCACATAACATCTTTTAGTTATGTACTCACCATAACTTCAGATGTTTGGGATCCCTCTCCTACATTCCTAAACCCACCCTCCTTCCCCTGCCTTGGAGATCAGAAGAGATTGAACGGTTTTGAGTTTTACTGTTTATCTTGTTTCATCTGACGATGTTATATAAGCAGGTCGTGCATGTGTGCATGTATGCGGACAAACTAGATCTGGGGGACTGGTAGTGGTGCATCCTGGGATATAGTAAGCTCAGCCAATTAGAGACTTCGCTCTTTGGCATAGCGTGCAGTCGGAGCCGAGGATCGGCTCCGAACCCATCAGTCAGAATGTAGGCGAGATGGATCCCAAACATCTGAAGTTATGGTGAGTACATAACTAAAAGTTAATACAGATCGCTTTCGTCCTTCTAGACTTCTTCAGGTCTGTGTACAAGAATCCTAAAAACCTATATAATTGTATAATTAGTTAGTATTGTTATTACCATCATTTTGAATAAAGTGGAAAAAAGAGAACCAGAAAAAAATAAAAATAAAAAAATATATATGTATGATGATGGAAACAAAATATACACTTAAATTTCAAATGATTTAAAATGGTATTTAAAACCAATTTGTAGAAAAAAATAAAATAAAGTACAATTAGTCATGTAAACAATGTGGCAATTTTCTAAGTTCCAGTGCACTTTTAATTGAACAGTAGTAGTTTAGTCCAGGCTTTCTAAAAGAGTTCAGCTTTAATTGCCACATGAGTTCATGTTTCTCCAGAATGTTCGGGATGTCTCCTTCAAGATCACCCATGTCTATGCGATCCAGGATCTGGAACGTAAAACCTGTGTGTCTTTTATGAAGAGAAAGGTGTTTGGCTAGTGCATTATTTTTACATCCAGAGCGGATTTCTGACAGATGACATGAAATCCTTCGCTTGAGTTTATTTACAGTCTTGCCCACATAGAATAAAAAAGTATTATCCTAACTAATATCCTCCCCCTTTACAAATTCTTAGTTACCTCCCTAGTAACATGCTGCCATCCCCCAATAGACACTCGTGATACTCTCATCCCATATAGTTTGGGGTGCATGGCTAGGCTTGTAAGGGCCCTAGCAGTCGTTTGCCCTATGAACCTATAACCTCGAAAAAGGGCATAGCAAAATTCATTTAAAATGGGTAGCGAAAGCCAAACACACTCTAGCTAGGCTTATAAATGCCCTAGGGCAGATAGCCTAGTATGAACCTATAATGAGAAATGAACCTATACTAAGATGTGTATGGGTATTTTACAAATGGATGGACAGCATATTATTTTTATTAGGTTATCCTGCACTGTCTCTTCAACAAGCATATATTTCTAAAAAGCAATGGTGGAATTTCCGGTGGTAGAATTTGTTTTTAATGCGCTGCCAAAAAATCATAATAATAAACCGCCTCCAAGTAGGCCAGGAATCTCTAGTATAGGTGAAATGTTTGAACATTTGGCAAAAAGCTTTAAATATTTTTGCCCACTTGTGAAACAGTTGGACTCTTCTGTTGTGGATATTTATGATTTATTGAAAAATAAAGGATGTGATTTGGGAACAAGATTATTTTTTGCGTTAGCTGTGATGTGAAAAACTTGCATCTTGCTATCCATATCCATAAAACAAAGCTTCCAGTTTCTCATTTTTCGTTTTCTTTTGTTTAACCTCTTACCACATGTCCTTAGCTGCCCCAACAGACTCCTGTTTTAATCCGTACTTATAAGTACTTAATTTTATCATGTCCCCATAAATATGGATATTGTTGAACCAATTGATGTATGGGTTCACAGTTAACAGCTATTACCTTTGTTTTAGCTTCATTCATTTTGTATACCAAAATACTTGAAACTGTCTCAAAGTATTCCACAACACTGAGATGTTCTTTCCTGTTTTTATCCAGTATAAAATAATATCTGCAAATAAAGCCTTCTTTTCTTGACTACCATACCAATTGTATCCTTGAATTTCTGAGTCCTTTATTTTCTTTGCCAGTTCTAAATATAATGCAAATAACAAAGGGGAAAGAGGACACCTCTGCCTGGTTCTGCTTCTCAAAAATAAATTATCAGAGAGGAACTCAGACACTTTAATTTTCACCTTTGATCCCTCATATATCCTCCTAATGATCCCTCATATATCCTCCTAATGAACCTTATAATTTTATTTGGGGAATGCAAATTCTTCCATTGTCCCGCTCCTAAAATCCCAGCTTACTCTCAAATGCTTTCTGTGCATCAAGACCCACCAACAGCAATGGTATTTTCTTAGTCTGCTTTCCTGTGGATTATCATTGTATGTTAATGTTAAATTTTTGCCTGCCCTCCATAAAACCATATTTATCCATATCTAGCACTTTTGGCATCACCTTTGCCATTCTTTTAGCCATTTTAATTATAAACGTTTTATAATTATGGTTTAGAATTGAGATGGGTCTATATGAATCTGGATTTGATGGGTCTTTACCCTCTTTAGGTATTATAGCCACCACCACTTTCTTCTAGGATATTGGTGCTTCTCCTCTTCTTAAAATAGTGTTAAACAAAACCTTCCAAATTTTTCAGTTTTTTCCCCCTAGCTTACAAACCTCTACAGGAATACCTTCTATTCCTGGGGACTTTGTCGATTGGTTGTACATCACCATTTTTATTTTGTCTCCTCCAATCCTAACTTAGTAATTGAACCTCCTCTACCTCTAACCTTGGCATATTTAATTCCTCTGTCCAAATTTCAATTTGTACATTTTGTTGATTTCCATGTCTCTGCTTTGTACAGATTTTCATAACATTTCTTAAATATTTCTAGTACCTCTACAGGACCTCTCTTTATATTCCTTATTATAGGCTGTCTCAGCTTGGTGACAAACCCTTTCTACTTTCTTTCCTGAGTTGGTGTTTTAAAAGTTTTTTTACTGTGGAATTATCAAAAAACATTTGCTTAACAGCAGTCATTCTAAACTCATGCACATTATCGAGGTAACCTCTTATTTTCTGTTTAGCATCTTGCAGTTGCTCTTGTTCTTGATGATCTTCGTGTTTCACTGTTGCAGTCCTCACACTTGGGTTATCTGCCTGCAGGTAGCCCTCAGTCGGCCCGAATACCAGAAACTTGGTATTTCTGTGTCTGTTGCTGTCACTCCAGGACTGATGTCCTGGATATAAAAACAGGCAGTTGATGCCATTGCATCAGTCTTTCTTGCCATGGTGCCCGAAGCAGAACAGTTCGCATGAGTGCCGATTGGCCTCTGAGTTTTTCATTTACGAATTGAATAATCCTGAAGTTTTCTAAAGCTAAGTACCCTTTTGGGGATTCTTTTTTCTTGCTCTAAACGATGTCAGAAAAAGTTAACAATTGCCTGTGGAAAGCAAATACCACACCGTGATTTTCATTCTTACTGCGTCACCTGTTTAGGCCCAGACCACGACCTACCTCTCTGTTGGTTTTGTGCCTTGTTCAATGCCCGAACCATTTGTCGTTGGGCCCTTATTGTTGCTAAATACTTTCGTTCTCAATCTACGTATTCCAAAATGGCTTTGGTAAGCCATCCGACTACCGATATTCCGAAAAAGTGTAAGGATAAAGACAGAGACAGACCACACAGGTCCAAAGCTGCCAAAGATATTTCCGTTAAGCTAGTCGCCAGTTCGCCGGTACTCAGTGAGGCTCTTTTGCAACCCCTGATGCCCACTTCAGTGGATTCGCAGGCCTCTTCCGAAACCCGTTTGGAGTCCGGTATGCCGCGAGACTCTTCTTCAACTATGGAACCTGCGGATGTCTGTACCTTGGATGTGTCTGAAGCAGCTGAGCAAGTACCGGCTTCTGAGGAAGTTCTTCGCATTACCGATGTTCGACATAAACCGACTTCTTTCGGGTCTTCAGTTCTGTCTAAAACTACCGAGTTTCTAAGGCAAAGAGTATGCACTTTGTCTAGAAAACTGACGACCAAAGCACATGCACCTGCTTCCTTGCCACAACATCAAATGCTTAAAATGGCAGAAGACCTTATTATGCTGATTAGGGGAAGCCAGCCTTTCCCTGCTAAGAGAAAAAAAGACCAGTTCTCTGCAGCTTCAACAGACCAAGAGTTCCAACGACTCTGAGGTATCTTGTTATGAAGACATGCCCTAATCTGCTTATGAGGATTCAGATGCAGAAGAGTCCATTCCCTCTGCCTCACCTCCAGAGGACTTTTGTTTTGGTGAAACCTTACATACTTTAAGAGAGCATTTCCATTGGGAATGCCAAGACTATCCTCAGAACAAAGAGACTCAGAGAATTTCTAGATTTGCCACAATATATGCCTTTAGCAATATCCCCAGCCCTGGAAATTGTTGATGTCTTTATGGAATCCAGTCTTACCCCTGATACTTTAGCCCCTGCTCCTAGGAAACCAGACAGGTACTACCGAGTACCTGGTTCTGACAAATTCCTTTTCAAAAATACTACTGCTGATCCAGAGATAATTTCCCAGGGGCGTAAAAGTATCAAAGCTTCCACAGCTAAGAATCCAACCTCTTCGGACAGGGATTCCAGGGCTTTGGACAGATGGGGTAAGAAAGTGTATACCTCTGCAACTCTCACCATTAGGGCTTTGAATTGTCAGTTTCACATGCTGAAGGAACTAGCAACATATTATATAACTTATTAAGCAAAAAATAGCAACCTTTATAGACTGTGCAGAAAACAGAGAATTGCAAAAGCTTATGCATTCTGCAAGCCAGCCAGCATACATTGCAGTGTGGCTTTGACACCCTAGAAGCATCTTTCAGGGCAGCAGTCACTGGTTCTGATGTTCTTTGTGTTTCACTGTTGCAGTCATCACATTTGGGTTATCTGCCTGGAGGTAGCCCTCAGCCGGCCTGGATACCAGAGTCTTGGGATTTCTGCGTCGGATGCTGTCACTTCTTCCATGATGTCAGGTAGTCAGGGGTATAAAACATGCAGCTGACGCCATTACATCAGTCTTTCTTGCCATGCGGTGCTCAAAGCAGAAGCAGTTCGCAAGTGCCAGTTGGCTGACTCCTGAAATTTTCGTTTTCGAGTTTCAGACCTGAAGTCTTCTAAAAGATAAGTACTCCATTGGGGATCCTTTTTTCTTGCTCTAGCCGATCTCAGAAAAAAATGGAAAGCAAATAGCTCATAGAAATTTTCATTCTTACTGCGTCACCTGTTTAGGCCCAGACCACAACATCCCTCGCTGTCGGTTTTGTGCCTTGTTCAATGCCCGAACGATTAGTCATCGGGCGATTTTTGTAGCTAAATACTTTCGCTGTCTATTTCCATACTCCGAAATGGCTTCGTTAAGCCATCTGACTACCGATCTTCCTAAAAAAGTAAGGATAAAGATAGAGACAGACTGCATAGGTTCAAAACTGACGATGACGCTTCCGTTAAGCTAGTCTCCAGTCTGCCGGTACTCAGTGAGGTGCTTTTGCAGCCCCTGATACCCGCTTCTACAGATTCGCAGGCCTCTACTGAGACCCATTCGGAGTCTGGTATGCCACGGGATGCTTATTTGACTGTGGAACCTGCAGATGTCTCTCTCTTGCATGGGTACGGAGTCGCTGTGCAGGCACCGGCTTCTGAGGGTGTATTCAGGCCTACCTATTTTCATATTAAACAGACAACTTCGTTTCAAGCCAAAAATACTGAATTCCTCTGGCCTAAAGTTTGCAGTACGCCTAGAAAACCGACGACCAAAGCATATTCCCAGGCCCACATGCCTCAAAAACAAAGGATTAGAATGGCTGAAGACCTTATTACCTTAATTAGGGAAGCCAGCCTTCCCCCTCTAGGAGACCTAGAAGTGACTTTCCTTCTTATCAGGAATTATATCTCTGTTCCTTCTGACTTCCAGGACTTACCCTTGTCTACCTATGAGGATTCTGATGCAGAGGATTCCGTTCCCTCTACTTCCCCTCTAGAAGATTTTTCTTTTAGTGAAACCTTGCATACCCTTAAGGAGCATTTCCGCTGGGAAAGCCCGGACTTTTCTCGGTCAAAAAGAGACTCAGGGAATGCTTAAACCTGCCTCAGCACAGGCCTCTAGCTGTCCATCCTGTTCTGGAGATTGTAGATGTCTTCTTGGAATCCAGCCTTACCCCGGATACTTTGCCTCCAGCTCCCAGGAAAACCTGACAGGTACTATAGAGTACCTGACTCTCTCAAATTCCTTTTCAAGAATCCTACTGCGGATCCAGAGACAATTTCCCAAGGACCAAAAGGCATTAAGGCTACTACTGCCAAAATCCTACCCCTTCTGACAGGGATTCTAGGGCTTTAGACAGATGGGTAAGAAGGTATACATGTCTGCTACTCTGGCCATTAGGGCTTTAAATTGCCACTTTCATATGTTAAAGTATCAGCAGCATATTATGGGACTAATTAAATAGAAAATGGTGATTCCTGACTTTGCAGAACACACAGATTTACAAGAGTTAGTGCATTCTGCTGACCAAGTTGGTAAACATACTTTGCAGTGTGGTTTTGATGCTTTAGAAGCATCTTGCAAGGCTGCTGTCACTGGGTCTGTACTTAGAAGGCATGCTTGGCTTAAGGAACAAAACTTGCCAGATCATGTAAAAGCAAAATTACTGGATGCACCCTTAAACCAAGAGCGCCTATTTGGCAATAAAGCAGAAGTCGTCCTCAAAAGGATGGAGGAAAAAGCTAAATCTATGCAAACTGTTAAAGATTTCTTACAAGTACAGCCACCTAGATTCAGTAGGCATTGGTCTTCAAAGAACTGGTCCTTTCCAATCCCTTCCAGGCCTTCTCAGTCCAAACCCAGGGGCAGCAGACCACCAAGACTTCAGTCTCAGGTTATGCACAGGTCTAAGCAGTGGAGTGCTCCCACATCCAAAGCAGAGAGTAGTAAGCCACCCCGCTATGGTAAAATTGCACAATGACTTATCCTTAACTCCTCCAAGCCTTGTTCAACTACTTGCACCTTTAGGAGGAAAGCTCGCCCTGCATGCAAAAACTGGGATTAGGTTACCCAAGACAAATGGGTTTTGAACATTGTTTCCGTAGGGTACAGATTCCACTTCCACTCACTTCCAACCCTAAAGAGATGACCAGACTTCCCCCGAAACCAGTGGGCACAGGCCTAAATGCAAGTACTCTCTCTCCTCAGCATCAAGGCTATTCAACCTGTCCCAGCAGAACAAAGGGGACAAGGTTTTTATTCAAGACTGTTCCTGGTTCCCAGAAAAGAAAACTCCTGGTGTCCTATCCTGGATATGTATATTCGCAACACCTTTCTGGTGGTTCCAAAGTTCAAAATGCCAACTCTCCAACAGCTGCTTCCTATGTTAGCCAAGGATTCCTGGCTGGCAACCCTAGACTTAAAAAAAGCTTACCTGCACATGCCCATAAGGGAATCTTGCAGGAAATACCTACACTTCAGGGCAGGCTCTATGCGCTGTCAGTTCTCTGCACTTCCCTTTCTCTTATCTACTGCGCCCTGGGTATTCACAAAGTGCCTAGCTCCAGCCATTCATTGCCTTTTGCAGGCAGAGAAGAATTCAAATTTACCCATACTTGGATGATTGCTTGATTCAGGCAGAAAGTCAGGACTTGCTATTACAGCACCTGGCATTTGTAAAGAGACTTCTAACTTCACTGGGGCACACCATCAATAAAAAATCACACCTGGTATCCTGCCAACAGATTGTATTCCTGGGAGCAAGTTTGAACACAACTTCCCAGATGGCATTTTTCACTCCAGCAAAACAAATTTCTTTGACAACCTTCTGGCCACAAAATCCCAGCTATCTGCAAGGAAAATACTGCAAGCTCTGGGCTTCATTGCCTCTTGCATTCTGTTAATTCCATATGCAAGACTGCATACGAGGAAACTTCAGTGGTATCTAAAAAGTCTATGGTGTCAACATTCTCAGGACCTGGAAACAATATTTCCTGTCATTCCTTGTCTAAGGGCAGAGTTCTTTTGGTGGGCAGATGCCTGCAGCCACAAGGGACTAACTTTCACTCTACCCCCTGTCGACCAAACCCTAACAGACGCATCAGACTATGCATGGGGGGGCTCACATGACAGGGCAGTGCATTCAGGGCAAGTGGAACCCAAGGCAGATGCACATGCATAGCAATCAAAAAGAAATGTTAGCTGTATAGAATGCTCTGAAAGCTCTCAAAGACCTAATTCTTCCAGGACAGCTATTGGTAAAGACAGACAACACCACAGTTATGTGATACATAAACAAGTGGTGGGGGGGGGGCCATTCCTACCCACTCTGCAGACTAGCCATGGCTCTGTGGAAAACAGACCTCTCAACCAATTGGGGACAAATTTCGACAGAATCAGGGACAAGTCAAGGAAAAATCAGGGACACTTTTAAAATATTAGTGCTGTTAACTTGAAACATTGACAGAATCAGCGCATATGAATTAATACACATTTTCTGAAGTAAAAGAAGTTTATAACTCTTAATTATTGTCATTATTCATTAAGTGTAATTCACCACCTTTCCTCCAAAAGTCACTAGTTTTAGGAGGGATTAAGAGGGACAGAGTTAAAATTTGAGTCAAAATCAGGGACAGTTGAGAAGGTAACACAGCCTTGAGCAACCAAGTGCACCTACAAGCTCAATTCCTGCCAGGCAAACTAAATTCACTGGGAGATGACTTAAGCAGAAATCTCATGGACCCACACGAATGGAAACTGGAACCCAAAATATTTAAGCTTTTGAGGAACAGATGGGGGGAACACCAGAGGTGGACCTGTTTGCCTCCCCTCAGAACTATCAGTTGAACAAATACTGCATCAGAACTCCCCACACTCAAGCCTAGAAAGTGGATGGCCCTGTCCTTTACCTGGAAAAGCCTCTCAGTCTATGCCTTTCCCCCTCTGCCTCTCCTCTCAAAGGTTCTTCTAAAGATCAAACAGGACAAGTCCAAGGCAGTCCTGATGGTAACCAGTGCTGGAGTGTACCCTCTTTTGCGCAGTCTGACAGTGCTGCAACCATGGTATCTGCCTCGGACTCTTTCCCTGCTGTCCCAGCAGGCGGGCCAGATTCTGCACCCTCCACTTCAAACCCTGAACCTTACAGCCTGGCTAATCCCCTGAGCTCAACTCTAGCATCCCTCAGTAAGCAGGTGCTGGATGTCATTCTTGAGGCAAGGAGGCCTAGTACTAGAAAATCCTATTCAGAAAAGTGGAAAAGATACTGTTCCTGGAGCCAGTCTCAGGGGATAGGCACAATGGTGCCCAGCTTACCTCATATGCTGGATTACTTAACAGAAATGTTCCACAAGGGCCTATCCTTCTCTTCAATTAATATTCATGCCTCGGCCATCTCAGCTCATTACAATACTGAGCCACCCTCTTCTCTCATCCTCTGGTAAAACAGTCCCTTATAGGGGCCATAAATTTAAGACCCCCCCTGGAGAGCTCCCACTCCGGCCTGTGACCTTTACTTTGTATTGGAAAAACTTACTCTTCTCCCCCTCCCCCCTTTGAACCTGCTGCTATAGCAGAGTTGAAATTCCTCTCTCGGAATACAGCCTTACTTCTAACTATCACTAAAGCAAGAAGCGTGTCTGAACTGCAAGCCCTTATGGCAGTGGAACCCTTCATTATCTTCCATGCGGATAGGGTTTCCCTCGGGGCTAACCCATCTTTCATGTCCAAGGTGGTGTCTAGTGTGGCTTTAAACCAGCCCATTCATTTGCCTACTTTTTCCCCCTAATCCTCAGAATAAAGGGGAAAGGATACTACATTCTCTGGACGTGCACAGACAGCTTAGATTCTATTTGGACAGAACTAAGCCTCTCAGAAAATCTGACCAGCTGCTAGTCAGCTTTGCTGCAGAGGCAGAGGGGAAGGCCAATTCAAAGCAAACCATTTCTAAATGGATAGCATACTGCATCCATTTCTGCTACAAGCACCATGGAAAACCTACCCCACAGGGATAAGAACACATTCCCCTAGGGCTGCATCTACCTCTGCTGCATTTCTCAGAGGAGTCCCTTCCAGGGACATCCTGGAAGCTGCAACCTGGATCTCTGTACATACTTTTCACCAAGCATCACCACTTGCCTATCTTTTCTAAATCCAGAGCTGGATTTGCCACAGCAGTCTTACAGGGCCTGATTGCCAGCCCTAATGCTTCTTAAATCTACCTCCATTTTCCTTAGCTTTGGGAATCAACCCAAATGTAATGACTGCAACAATGAAACACGAAGACATAGTACAGTTGTGTACACTTAACCATAAATGTAGATGTTCAAGTGTATTCACTGTTGCAGTCCTGGTTACCCTCCATCCAGCCCTCTGATTCTTTGTTTTCATCTATCCTTTTTGGTTTGGCACATCTTATACTATTTGTATTTGCTGTTTACTGGGGGTGTTCCACACCATTTAATTGCTTCCTATTGTAGGGGCACCTGACATCTGAGGCAAGAAAAACTGATGTAATGGTGTCGGCTGCATGTTTTATACCCCTGACGACCTGACATCATGGAAGAAGCAACAACATCTGACACAGAAATCCCAAGACTCTGGTATTCAGGCTGGCTGAGGGCTACCTGCAGGCAGATAACCTAAATGTGATGACTGCAACAGTGAGTACACTCTAACATCTACATTTATAGTAAGTGCACACAACTGTACTTTCTGAGAAGGCATACTTGGCTTAAGGACCAGACCTTGCCAGGCCATGTCAAATCAAAGTTGTTAGACGCTCCTTTGAACAAGGACAATCTTTTTGGCACCAAAGCAGAAGAGTTTCTAAAAAGATGGAAGAAAAAGCTAAATCTATGCAGACAGTTAAAGAATTCTTGCAAGTACAGCCTCCTAGATTCAGTAGGCATTGCCGCTCGAAACATTGGTCCTTTCCAGCCCCCTCAAGGACATCTCAAACTAGACCCCGGGGTAACAGACCACCCAGACTACAGTCTCAGGGTATGCAGAGATGTAAGCAATGGAGTGCTTCCACCTCTAAAGCAGGGAGTGCTAAGCCACCCCCTTACGGAACAAATTCCCAATGACATCTCAACACCACCACCCCCTCTGCCCAACTTTTTATGCCCCTAGGAGGAAAACTAGCCCTTCATGCAAAACACTGGATTTCCATCACGAAAGACTGATGGGTCCTCAACATTGTATCCCATGGGCACACATTTTACTTCCACACTCTGCCAACCTCAAAAGGGTTTCCAGACCTTCCTCCAAACGAGTGGGCAGAGGCACAAAACCAAGTTCAATCCCTGCTCTCTATAAGGGTCATTCAGCCTGTTCCTGCGGAGCAGACAGTTCAAGGATTCTATTCCATACCCTTCCTGGTACCCAGAAAAGACGGCACTTGGTGCCCAATCCTAGATCTTTCAATTCTCAACACCTTTTTAGTGGTACCAAAATTAAAAATGCTTACCCTGCAGCAGTTTCTACCTATGCTAGCCAAGGATGGCCTGGTTAGTCACCCTGGACTGAAAAGAAGCCTATTTGCACATCACTATAAGGGACTTCTGCAGGAAATATCTACGCTTCAGGGCAGGATCTATGCATTATCAGTTCTCTGCACTTCCCTTTGGCTTATCCACTGCTCACAGAGTATTCACAAAATGCCTGGCTCCAGCCATTGCTTATTGCAAACAGAGAAATATTCAAATTTACCCATTCTGATTCAGGCCGACAATCAGGAAATGCTGTTGCAGCATCTGACATTTGTAAAAAAACCTTCTAACCTCCCTGGGGTACACTATCAATGAAAAGAAATCAAAACTAGTCCCTAGCCAAAAGATTGTATTCCTGGGAGCAAGCATGGACACAGCATCCCAGATAGCATTCCTCACTCCAGAAAAACAAGCCTATCTGACAGACTGTTTTACTCAAATGGCCATCAGAACCCAGCTATCCGCAAGGAACATCCTGCAGGCCCAAGGGTTCCATGGCCTCTTGCATTCTACTAATTCCGTATGCCAGACTGCATATGAGGAAATTTCAGTGGTACTTAGAAAGTCTTTGGTGCCAACATTTTCAGGACCTGGAAACCATCATTCCTGTCATACCTTGTCTAAGGACAGAGTTTCTTTGGTGGCAGTAGCATGCAACCACAACAAGGGACTGCCCTTTACTCAACCCCATGCTGCCCAGACCCTAACAGACTCATCAGACTATGCCTCAGGGGCAGACATGGACGGCAAGTGCAGCATGCTCTGAGAGCTTTCAGATCCCTACTCTCACCAGGACACCTACTAATAAAAACCGACAACACCACAGTTATGTGGTACATCAGCAAGCAGGGGGGGAACCCCTTGGACATGCAGGTCCATCTGCAAGCTCAATTCCTGCCAGGCAAACAAAACTCACTGGCAGATGACTTGAGCAGAAATCTCCTAGACCCACACTAGTGGCAGTTAGAGCTCAGCACCTTCAAATTTCTGATTCAGAAATGGGGGACCCCAGACGTAGAGCTCTTTGCCTCCCCCTGCAATCACCAGCTCAGCATATTCTGCACCAGAACACCTCGCAGCAGGGCCTGAAAAGTGGGATGCCCTATCCTTCCAGTGGGTAAATCTCTTCATCTATGCCTTCCCCCTGCCCCTTCTCTCAAGAGTATTGCTTAAGATAAGACAGGACAGACCAAGAACAATACTGATTGCCCCGGACTGGCCACGCCAGCACTGGTACCCACTCCTGTGCAGCACGTCACCGGTGCCACCCTGGCACCTACACCAGTACCCAACCCTGCTCTCTCAGCAGGGAGGACAGATCTTGCATCCGCAACTGCAAATCCTAAATCTTGCAGCTTGGCTTATTTCTTGAATTCTCCCCCAGCAACCAGTCTAAGCAAGCAGGTGCTGGATGTCATTCTTGAAGCCAGAAGACCCAGTACAAGGAAATCTTATGCAGATAAGTGGAAAAGGTACTGCTCCTGGATTCACTATAAAAGAGATGTCTCAACTCTGCCCTCCCTGCCTCTAATCCTGGATTACTTAGCAGATCTATTCCATAGAGGCCTATCCTTCTCCTCCATTAGGATCCATGCCTCTGCCATTTCCACTCGTTACAACACTGAGCCATCTCTCTTCTCTCACCCTCTTATCAAACAGTTCCTGAGAGAGACAAACAACTTAAGGCTGCCAAGAAGAGCACCCACCCCTACTAAATTTGTAGTGGAAAAGCCCACGCTACCCCCCCTTTGAGCCAGCAGTGTCAGCAGAGTTAAAATTCCTCTCTTGGAAAACAGCATTGCTTCTGGCCATCACTTCAGCTAGAAGAGTGTCTGAGCTACAAGCATTTATGGCTGTGGAACCAGTCATTATTTTTCATGCTGATAGGGTTTCCCTCAGGGCTAACACTTCCTTTTATGCCTAAAGTGGTGTCCAGTGTGGCTCTGAACCAATCTTTTCATTTGACAACTTTTTTCCCTAATCCTCAAAATAAAGGGGAAAGGATCCTGCACTACTTGGATGTGCACAGACAGCTCAGATTCTACCTCAACAGTTACTAGTCAGCTTTGCACCAAGGGCTGAGAGCAAGGCTATTTCAAAGCAAACAATTTCCAATTGAAAAGCACACTGCATCCATTTCTGCTACAAGCACCATGGGAAACCAACCCCTCAGGGGGTCAGAACGCATTCCACTAGGGCAACTTCTACCTCTACGGCATTCTTCAGGGGAGTCACTACAAGGGACGTCCTGGAAGCTGCTACCTGGAGTTCTGTACACACCTTCACTAAGCATTACCACCTGCCTGTCTTCCAAATCCAGGGCAGGTTTTGCAGCAGCAGTCCTGCAAGGCACACTAGCCATTCCCAACCCTTCTTGACTGCCTCCACCCTTCAGCTTTGGGAATCTACCCTAGTGTGATGGCTGCAACAGTGAAACATGAAGAACACAGTATAGTTGTGTACATTTACCATAAATGTAGATGTTCGAGTGTATTCACTGTTGCAGTCGTGGTTTCCCTCCCTCCTGCCCCCTTGTCTCTGTCTCTCTCTTTCCTCTCTGTCTGTTACTCACCCCTGCAAGGGGTATTGGTATTGGTATTTACTTTTTACTAGTGGTGTTTCCCCTACCATAGCTTAGCTCCCTATTTTGGGGGCTCCTGACATTTGGGGCAAGAAAAACTGATGTAAAGGTGTCAGCTGCCTGTTGCTATACCCCTGACGACCTGATGCCAGTCCTGGAGCGGCAGCAACCGACGCAGAAATACTAAGTCTGGTATTCGGGCTGACTGAGGGCATTTGTGGTAAGTGTACACAACTGTACTTTGTGGTATTCCTCCCTATTCTGCAGTACTTTAACCTTTCAGTATCTCTAAATAATTCTTGTTACTTCTTAACCATATCTGTCTTTTATTAACACCCTATTTTTAAACTCCCTAGCTATATTTTCAGACAAAATTTCTATTTTCTCAAATAACTCCTGAATAATTTCCACTACCCGTTACTTAAAATCACTCTGTTTTCAACAGATAGGTGGGAAAGCGCCAGTGCCTCATTTTTATTTCATTACCCTGCATTTTTATTTTAGTTATCGGTGCCTTATCTGAAATGGTTATTGGCTGCTTATCAAATATTTCATTTAAATGCACATGTTCCTATGAAAAAGTTCTGTCTAGTGTCATCCAGTTTTAATGTCTTCGGGAATAATACCTAAACTTTCTCCAGACTCCTGCTACTGAATTCACATCTTCCATGCCAAATATTTTATAAATTTGTCCAAACATTACCTTGTTTGGTTAGATTTTCCCTTTTGCCTCCCTCCCCCTGATACATCCTAACTGCTGCAAATCAAATTCTATTCTCCACGTACAAGTAATGTTCTCTGCTGAAAGGTGATTTCTCCCAGAATTTTTTTTAAGCTCCATTATAGCAGTTTTAGGTGGAATATAAACACATGGCAGTGTAATCCTCCTCCCTTGCCAGTAGGCCCTTAGTACTACTAATCCACCATTATTATTTTATCCTCTTCTATCAGTATTGGAGTTCCTCTTGCAATTAATGTAACTACTCCCCTTTTCCTTTGTCCCAGATATTCTTCTGAATAACCATCCTGAAAACTTTTCTTTATGAAATTCAGATGCTAAAGTCTTCCTAAATGTGTGTCTCCTGTAACAGGTATTTGCACTCTACTTTTTGTTTAGTATATTTCACTATTCTGTCATTTTGTATATATGTATGTATGTATGTATATATATATATATATATATATATATATATCTTTAAAAAACCGACACGCCAGTTCGCCGACACACACACCACCGAGACCAGATAACCGACAACGCAAAACACTGAACACCATTACACCGACACACCGAACATAAACAACACATTACACTACATAGCATAGCCACTAGCCCTAACCCAAACCCTAACCCCAAGGTCCGACACTATCGCACACTCACCCTACCTGCACCCTAACCCTAACTCACTTAACCCACCCCTACACCTAAAGACGGTCACTATCGCACACTTCACCTATCTGCACCCTAACCCTAACTCACTTAACCCACCCAAAAACATAAAGCCCGTCACTATCGCACACTCACCCCACTCTAAACCTAACTCACTTAACCCGTCCCTAAACTACAGTCCCTCACTACACACTTACCTTACCCGAACCCTAACTCCGACACTAACACACACTCACCTTTCCCACACCCTAACCCAAAATCCCACAATATCGCACACTTACCTGACCGCTCCTAACTCCGTCACTGTCGCACACTTACCGAGTTGCGCTCACACATTACCCTTGTCGGTCTTTCCGCTGTCGGCAAATCACCCTTTCGGTAAACTTACCTGTCGGTCGTTTGGTCTTCGTCTTCCGCGTGTCGGGGAATCGTCGGTTCGGTCAACTAAAGGGGACCCATATATATATATATATCTGAGAGACCATTTATTTTATTTACTTTTTCATTTTTTAACTGGGTAGTGTCCAGCTGGGCTAGAAGCCCATTTTCAATGAAGACCCTGGGAGAAAAGCTCCAAGGAAGGATTACAGTAGTATTTACAGTTGACATATACCAGTTATATGTTTGTTAATTGTGATACATAATACAATTGCAGGTTTCATTCAATAGTGTTAAACAAATAACACAGTTAGACATGTTAAGCAAATAATATTATGCATGTATCAAACATTTCAAAACATCTGTTTTTCACACCATGTTAAGCAATTTTTTTTTTTTGGTGAGCATATAATCGGTGTAAGAAAGATTCAATAGTCATGAGATAGTGAGAAAGGTAGTGTAAGAAGGATTTAAAGGTAATATAGAAAGTGTTGTCATTATGTTTTCAGGTGGTTATTCCCATCTGTTATGCGTAACAGCTTGTTTTTAAATGTCTACATCCAGCTTTTGTGTTAACACGCACATACTAATGTTTGGCAGGTTGATATTTTATATAGTTTTTGTTATATCCATTTGAACCTGTGTCACATCTTACAAAACCTTTTTTTTTAATGAAAGCTGTCAAACACACATGCGGCACCAGATCACTGTTAAAATTTCTAACTTAATACTAACACACAAAACTATGTACATCTTCAAACACAGTTTAACCTTCCTAATAGGAACAATTGTCCCAGACTGACAATAAGTAAGTTATCCATGCTAAGATGCATGACAGCCTGTGCTTCTAAGTGCTGTCTGTTTTTGTCTTTTCTTTATTCCTCTCTCAGACTGGAAAAACACTTGAATACTTTCAGAAATCATTATCTCCTAGCCATTGAAAGAAAGAGGTATTCTGTTTTTATTGGTCCTTATCAGATTGTTTTCTTGGTGACATGAGAACCAGATATACAGTTGCTTCTACAAGTACTCATTTATTTGCTAGAGGAAAACTTTGTATTATATTCAATGTTCTTTATTTATATGCTTCCCCTTAAAACATATTACTAGATCAAGCCAATGGCCTTAATCCAGTCATTTCACTTTGAAAGAGTATAAAAACTCACATCAATTTTTCTTGTTTTATGCTTTTTTTTTTCAACCAGAGTTTTCTTTTTTTACATTACACTGCCTGCATTTCTTAAAACAAGAAAGGAGGAAGGAAAAAAGGTAACACCTGCTAACTTCAGTATCCCTATTACACTTGAAAATCACTGAGAACGCTTTACTTTATAACTGTAAGATTTTGTCATGTGTTATAAAGTACTGCTAAGAACAAAAGTATGTTTTATTTACAGTTAACTCTTTCCTTTCTCTTCCCCTCTCCTAAATGTTCTTCTAAACATTGACATGAAGTAGGGCATATGCTTTGGAGTCCCCTGCAAGTTTAACAAAATCAAAAAAGCCCAATATTTCAAGGATTTCATGTACTGTCACATGTCACAAATATAGTCAATCATTTTGCTTTTTCTTTTGTTTCTGAAGCATTTTACTTTAACAGCGGAAGAGTTTTCAGTGGCAGTCTCTCTATGGGGATTATTACCAGAAGAAAAAGTAGAATCTCCTGTTTCATAGCTCACTTTTTGTTGGACTGACATTGTATGCTTCTTTCTTAGAATATTCTGCATAAAATAATGATTTTCACCCTCCAGGAAAGAATATTCTGAAAATAGCTGGCTACAGCAGTTTGAGTCTGTTGCCTGCTTTTCAACATTCCCTGATTAGTAGAATAAACTTGCTCCTTTTCTGCCTGATGTACAGTGAGCAATCATTTTCCACAAACTCTACTATCTCACTTTTCGTAATTTGTCCTCCTGCTACAGTTTTGTGAAAATTAACTTTTTCTGCTGGTAGGATTGCAGCTTTACTATTAAAGGTCTAAGTTGCTTTCTAATGACCAGGTTGAAGTATACATATGATATGTCCTTTCAGTTAATTCTTGCTGTGGATTACCAGTTGTGTCTTTCAGCTTTTCCCGGTTAGGGGTCGCCACAGAGGAACTCCGGTCCGCTAATGATTGACAGTTGATTTTTACCAGTCTAGTTGCTTATTTGTACTGATGGTAATTTAATTCAGTCTGTTCCTTCCAGCTTCTCTGGTAAATACTTGAACAAATCCACAAACGTCTGAAAGCAAGGAAACCAAAGAACAAGGCAGAAGCCCTCACAGTCCTAAACGCAATTTATTAAAACAGAAAATCACAGCCACACACATATGGTGGCTTCTTCAGAGGATACAAAGGCAACCAAACACAAGCAGTTAAATACTGAAAGTTAATTGAAGTCAACTGCTATCAATTAACCACAAATTATGCGACAAGGTGCCTGCATTAAACTGAAGGAGTAAAATGCAAAAAACCTCAAGCATAGTTTAAATACATGCTAAACTGTTGATGTAGTTAAAAGACTGTGACAATACAAAAAGACACAATATTTTGACACAGTCAAACCCAAATAAAATTCAGTATATTTCCTAAGAAATAAAAATACACAAGAAAAAAGTGTCACAAAATTATATGTACATTTAAAAAGCAAAGTGCTAAATAGTCATTCCCAAGTATACATTATTTTAAAAAGGGGAACGACATAATAAAACAAATGAGTAACTTTTTACTAAAAGTTAATATAAATTCCAAAGATGTAGACAACCCACATCTAAAGTGTGGCCTTAAAATTAAGTAAAAGGACTAAGTGTAAATATAACAACCTAAGCCAAACCTTGCTAGGTCAAATACCAACAAAAAGGTAGGAAACAGTGCCACCAAGTGGCTTGACACTGACCCACACATAGTGGGCTAATGCAAAAAGGACTAAATCAAAAGTGTCAAGGCAAATGTGATTCTTAAAGTAAAGGGAACAACTATCTCATATACGATTTTAATTTGAGATAAGGTGCAATATTACAGCTTTCATTCAACCCGAGGGTAGAAAGCGTTAAGTTGCCAAAGCAATTCATTTGTCTCAAGTATAAGAGCACTAGGTCCACCACGAGGATGAACAGGAGGTGGTCAATCCCCAGAGAAAGCATGCCCAGGAAAAGAACAGATATGCTTGGCAAGGGCATTATCAAGTCTCTTATTCCTGATGGCATATAAGTGCTGATACAATCTGTCTTTAAGCCTTCTGTCCGTCTTTCCGACGTAGAATGCTGGACAGCATGTGCAAAAGGCAATATAAACTACTGTTTTCGTATCACAGGAAATACGATGATGTATAAAATATTTCCTTCCTTCAATGCAAAAACTACTACCTGATGTTCTTCATTCCACATTGCTGCAGTCCTAACCATTGGGTAGTCCGCTGTCCAGTCTGCCCGAATACCAAAGTATATGGCTGACGTCGGTCAAGGCGCATTAGACTGACGTCAGGACGTCAGGGTACTAATTGACCGACGTCATATCCTCAGTCTTTTTTGCCGCATGGTCCGATGCAGAAGCAGTTTTGCGAGTGCAGGTTGGCGTTCTGAAATATTTCCGAAGTCGGAGTTTCAGACCGAATCAAAGTTGGCTAAGTACCCGTTGAACATTTTGGTTTTCTTGCCTCAGTATTTAACCGGATGTCAGAAATAGTGAATAACTGTATTTCTTGTGGGAAACAGATACCTCATAGGGATTACCATACTTTGTGTATACCTTGTTTAGGGCCTGAGCATGTTGGTTGCCGCTCTTGTGCTAGATTTAACAAACGCACTATTAAGAGGAGGTTAGACTGTGCCAGGTTAGTGTTTGGGAAGCGGTGTAATTACAAATGCCGGATGCTCCGGCCGCTCATTCTCCGGCGCCCCAAAAAGCGCAAGGACAAAACAGCAAAGCCTAGGGTTGATGAACCGGCAGTCCCGGACGTCGGTTCTTTAGAAGGCTCAGTGGAGCCAGAGGTTTTGCCAGGAGTTTCTTTGGAGTCTCAGGCAGAGACTTTACTGTTACAGGATGTGCCCTCTCAGGAGGTAGGCCAGGCTGAGGGGGCTTCTCAGGTAACTGTTCTTCCCTCTCTTCCCAAGGTACTTAGAGCTTCTCCTACTGTTTCCAAAACTTCTTTGAGAGGTAGGCCAAGTTCAGCTTCAGTGGGGCTACTCCTAGCACTTCAGGTTCTGTGCCTAAGAAACATATGCTTAAAATGGCAGAAGATTTAATTACTATGATTAGAGGCTCTATGCCCCCTCCTGATAAGAGGCCTAGGGTGGAACCGAATTTGAGAGTTTTGAACGGTGTTCAGAGGCTTCTGAGTCTTCTGTGGAAGACTTGCAGGAGTATCCTCCTTATTCTGATTCTGATGTGGATGATTCCACTCCTACAGCTTCTCCTCCTGAGGATTTCTCATTTTCAGAGACTCTGCATTCCATGAGGGAGCACTTTAAATGGGAAGGCCAAGATTACTCTGATTCCAGGAAAAGGCTTAGGGAATTCTTTTTTACCCCAGCATAGGCCTTAGCTATACCTCCTGTGTTGAATGTGGTGGAAGATGTTTTGCAGAGGCTTCCTGAACCCTGATTCTTTGCCTCCTGCCCCTGTTAAGCCTGATAGGTACTATAGGGTGCCTGAAGCTCATAAGTATCTGTTTAAGAGTCCTAGGGCAGACCCGGAAACTGTTTCTCAGGGGCCTAAGGGTGTTAAGGCCTCTGTTGTTAAAAATCCTGTTCCCACTGATAAAGAGGCAAGGGCTTTGGATAGGTGGGGAAAGAAAGTGTATACTTCTTCCACTTTAGCCATGAGAGCGTTGAATTGTCAGTTTCACATGCTAAAATATCAAAATTATCTCCTTTCACAATTGAAATCTAAGGTGGATGCTTTGGCAGAAGGTATTGAGTGTAAAGAGTTGCTGGATTTAGTTCATGTGTCTGAACAAGTGGGTAAGCATTCTTTGCAATGTGGTTTTGATGCTGTGCAGGCCTCCTCGAGGGTGGCTGCCACTAGTTCTGTTCTTCGCAGGCATGCCTGGTTGAGGGATCAGAATTTAGCAGAACATGTTAAGACTAGGATTTTGGATGCTCCTTTACAGTCTGATGTGTTATTTGGTTCGCCTGTGGAAGCAGTTTTAAAGAAAATGGAGGACAAAGCTAAGTCTATGCAAACTGTTAAAGATTTTTGCAGGTGCAGCCGAGTTTAGTAGAAATTGGCCTACTAAGGGATGGACATATCCTGCTTATGATTCCCAGTCTAGGGGTAGGTCTAGACGTGGTAGGGGCAGAGCTCAAGGTTCTTTTAGGCCTAGAACAGGGGTTCACCTGCTCAGCCTTCTGGTGAGGGCAGGGTCAGTCCTAACAGACCCAATGACCTGCCTTTTCAGCTGCCAGTAGATTCTCGTCTGGCAGCTCCTTTGGGAGGAAGACTGTCTCTTTTCAAAGAAAATTGGGATTTAATCACTCAAGACAGATGGGTGTTGGATATCATTCACCATACAGGTTTTATTTCCATACATTGCCCCTTTCAAAGGCATGCCAGACGTTCCCCTCCACAAAGGAAAGAGGCTCACAAGCAAATTTCTTTGTTACTCCAAATAGGGCTATCCAGCCAGTCCCTGTACCAGAATGGGGCCTAGGATTTTATTCTCGCCTGTTCCTAGTTCCAAAGAAGGGGAACACGTGGAGACCAATTTTGGATTTATCTATCCTCAACACTTATCTGGACATTCCCAAGTTCAAGATGTTGACGTTACAACAGCTTTTACCTCTGCTGGGCAAAGATCATTGGATGGTAACTTTAGATCTCAAGGAAGCTTACCTTCATGTGCCTATAAGACTAAGTTGCAGGAAGCTGGAAATTCTCATTATCAGTTCTCTGCATTGCCCTTCGGCTTATCTGCTGTGCCCAGAGTATTCACAAAGGTTCTGGCTCCAGTGATAGCTTACTTCAGGCTGAAAGGAATTCAAATCTATCCTTACTTGGACGACTGCCTGATTCTGGCTCAAGAAAAGGAAGACCTTCTACAGCATCTGGAATATGTCATAGCAGTGCTAAGATGCCTAGGGTATTCTGTGAATAAAGTCCAGTCTAGTACCCTCTCAAGACATGTGCTTTCTGGGTGTGAGACTGAATACAGCAGCCCAGATGGCCTTTTTAACCCCGGACAAACAAAAGAATCTTTCCAGTTACTTCCATCAACTATCTCTTCAGTCCGGGCTGACTGCAAGGACAGTCCTTCAAGCCTTAGGGTTCATGGCATCTTGTATTCTGGTGCTTCCCAATGCCAAACTGCATATGAGGAAGCTGCAATGGTATCTCAAAATGTGTGGACACAGCACTGCCAGGATTTGGACACTGTCATTCAAATAATACCTTGCATTCAAAAGAATTTTTGTGGTGGGCTCAGGAATGTCACCTAAACAAGGGACTCTCTGTGACCCGGCCAGAGGCGAGTCAGATTTTAACGACAGTTGCCTCGGACATTGCTTGGGAGCTCATCTAAATGGAAAGTGGATACAAGACAAGTGGCCTGCCAGACTACAGCATCTACATATCAATATGAAGGAGATGTTAGCAGTTCAGTTTGCATTAATGGCTTTCAAGGAGTTACTTCTTCCTGGGCAGGTGTTGATTCTAACAGACAACACAACTGTCATGTGGTACATCAACAAACAAGGGGAACACATTCTTATCCTCTATGCAGGCAAGCAATGATTTTATGGGAGACTGCGCTCAGCTTGCAACTAACTCTTCAAGCAAGGTTTCTGCCGGAGCACAGAACTCCTTAGCAGATGTGTTAAGCAGGCAAATCATGGATCCCCACGAGTGGAAACTGGATCTTCATGTATTTCAGAAATTGACAGTGTCATGGGGAACTCCAGACATAGATCTGTTCGCTTCTCCACTAAACCACCAGCTGCCAAAGTTTTGCACAAAGGGGTTTCATCACACAGCTTGGAAAGTGGATTTCTTTCAGTAGGAAAATCTCCATGTGTATGCCTTTCCAGCTCTCCCTCTTCGCGCAAAGGGGCCCCTAAAGATCAGACAAGACAAGCCAAGGATGATTTTAATAGCTGCAGATTGGCCTCGGCAACACTGGTACCCACTTCTAAGGAGTCTGGTAAGGAAGCCTCCATGGCCTTTACCTTGATTCCACACCTGTTATCTCAGAGGACGGTCACCTGCTCAATGTCAAGCTTCAATCTCTTCATCTAACAGCCTGGCATATTCTGTTTTGAAACACAGCAGGTCTCAACTTCCTCAACAAGTTTTAAATGTGATTATGGAAGCCAGAAGACCTAGTACAAGGAAAGTGAATGGAAGAGATTTTTATTTTGGAGTGCAGCAAAGAATTTGGAGATTTCTGAGCCTAATTTGAGTGTGGCTCTTCAATATCTTACTGAGTTATTGGACAAAGGTTTGTCCTTCTCTTCCATTAAAATTCATGCTGCAGCAATTTCAGCTCACTATGATTGTGACCCACCATTGTTTTCACATCCTTTGTTCAAGCAGTTTCTTAGAGGGGCAAAGAATATAAGACCCCCACTCCTGCTTGGGATCTCAATTTTGTGTTGGAAAACTTACTCTACAACCTTTTGAGCCTTACTGCTGAGTTAAAATACTTGTCATGGAAGACTGCTTTTTGTTGGCCATTACTTCTGCAAGAAGGGTTTCTGAGTTGCAGGCCCTTATGGCAGTAGAGCCCTTTTGATTTTCCATAAGGATAGAGTATCATAATCCTTCCTTTATGCCTAAGGTGGTTTCTAGTGTGGCTTTAAACCAAACTATTCATTTGCCTACTTTCTATGCAGATCCCCAAAACAAGGGAGAAAAGATTTTGCACACTTTGGATGTACATAGGCAGTTACGTTATTATTTAAGCAGCACTAAGGATTTCAGGCAGTCTCAGCAGTTGTTTGTTTCTTTGCCGGCAAGCCTGTGTCTAAGCAAACTATTTCTAAGTGGATTGGGTTTTGCATTTCATTTGTTATTCCCATCATGGCAAGGAGATTCCAGCAGGGATTAGGCCTCATTCCACAAGGGCTACTGCCACCAACAGCATTTATTTTGGAGGCAGCTACTTGGAGTTCAGTACCTCTACTCTAAATCTAGGGCTGGTTTTGCCACAGCTATTTTGCAAGGCATGTTGACAGCTCCTGCTTCCTTATGATTTGCCAGCCTCCCTTACCTCTGCTTTGGGATTCTACCCAATGGTTAGGACTGCAGCAATGTGGAATGAAGAACATAGTACAGTTTTGTACCTACCATAAATGTAGATGTTCTCCTCCTTCCCTCTGTGTTTAGGGGTTGTGTGGGTTAGGCTATATTCTTGTGCATTTATATATATTGTATATATGTTTGGTGCAGGGTTTTTGTTGTTGTTTTGGTTTGGGCCTTGTCTTTTTAGGGCCTTCTGACATCTGGGGCAAGGACTGGACAGCGGACTACCCAATGGTTAGGACTGCAGCAATGTGGATCCTCGAACATCTACATTTATGGTAGGTACAAAACTGTACTTTTTAATATGTGAGCAGAAGTTACAGAACCATTAATTCTAGCACTGCAAGTGCCATAAGGAGTCTGTAACAATTCTTTGATGTTTCTACCTCTTCTAAACACTACAACAGGTCTATCACCTAACTTCTCACCTACAGGTGCATTACTGGTGATAAAAAAACAGTTTTTAAACAAAATGTTCTGTATTGCATACGAGTTCACCCCAAATGTGGAAATGAAACTACAAGTAGAGGCCCTATGAGAGGCAGGTTCAATAGGAGACGGGCATCGAAACGCTACAGAAGCACTAGATCTGAACCGCCACAGTGCAAAGACTCTTCTTGAAGCAAGAGAGGTCTGTAAAACCACTATTTCTTTTATTCAAGACCTCTTCTATTAGTTCAGACACAAGAGTAGCTGGATAGCCACGGTTGACAAAGAGGTTTGTCAAAAATTGACATTCAACGTTAAAGTCTGACAATTGACTACAAATTCTCACGGCTCTCACAAGCTGCCCTTTGACTATTGCTTTTCTAAGTTTAAAGTGAGAACTGGTATAATGAAGGAAGGAATTCACGTATGTATCTTTCCTATAAATTGTGGAAATTAACCTTCCTGTAATAAGTCAGTTTTACATCAAGGTAATTCATACTAACACCATCAAACTGGAAAGTGAATTTAAGAAACGGTGTTGTACTATTGATGTAATCGACAAAACTCTGTGCTATTAAATGATCACCCCTAAAAAGAATAAAAATGTCATCAAGGTAACGAGTATAGTAGAAAAGTTTACCATTCCACTCTGAGTTGTTTAAAACAAAATTTCTTTCCCAATAGGACATAAAAAGGTTGGCTACCTACTAAAGAAATAGTGGGTTTTACAGACCTCTCTTGCTTCTTGCACTGTGGCGGTTCGTAGATCTAGTGCTTCTGGCAACGTTTCCGATGCCACGTCTCCTATTGAACCTGCCTCTCATAGGGCCTCTACTTGTAGTTTCATTTCCACATTTGGGGTGAACTCGTATGCAATACAGAACATTTTGTTTAAAAACTGTTTTTTTATCACCAGTAATGCACCTGTAGGTGAGAAGTTAGGTGATAGACCTGTTGTAGTGTTTAGAAGAGGTAGAAACATCAAAGAATTGTTACAGACTCCTTATGGCACTTGCAGTGCTAGAATTAATGGTTCTTTTGCGCTTCTGTAACTTCTGCTCACATATTAAAACAGGTAGTAGTTTTTGCATTGAAGGAAGGAAATATTTTATACATCATCGTATTTCCTGTGATACGAAAACAGTAGTTTATATTGCCTTTTGCACATGCTGTCCAGCATTCTACGTCGGAAAGACGGACAGAAGGCTTAAAGACAGATTGTATCAGCACTTATATGCCATCAGGAATAAGAGACTTGATAATGCCCTTGCCAAGCATATCTGTTCTTTTCCTGGGCATGCTTTCTCTTTCATGGGGATTGACCACCTCCCTGTTCATCCTCGTGGTGGACCTAGTGCTCTTATACTTGAGACAAATGAATTGCTTTGGCAACTTGCTTAAACGCTTACCCTCTGGGGTTGAATGAAAGCTGTAATATTGCACCTTATCTCAAATTAAAATCGTATATGAGATAGTTGTTCCCTTTTTACTTTAAGAATCACATTTGCCTTGACACTTTTGATTTAGTCCTTTTTGCATTAGCCCACTATGTGTGGGTACAGTGTCAAGCCACTTGGTGGCACTGTTTCCTACCTTTTTGTTGGTATTTGACCTAGCAAGGTTTGGCTTAGGTTGTTATATTTACACTTAGTCCTTTTACTTAATTTTAAGGCCACACTTTAGATGTGGGTTGTCTACATCTTTGGAATTTATATTAACTTTTAGTAAAAAGTTACTCATTTGTTTTATTATGTCGTTTAAAATAATGTATACTTGGGAATGACTATTTAGCACTTTGCTTTTTAAATGTACATATAATTTTGTGACACTTTTTTCTTGTGTATTTTTATTTCTTAGGAAATATACTGAATTTTATTTGGGTTTGACTGTGTCAAAACATTGTGTCTTTTTGTATTGTCACAGTCTTTTAACTACATCAACAGTTTAGCATGTATTTAAACTATGCCTGAGGTTTTTTGCATTTTACTCCTTCAGTTTAATGCAGGCATCTTGTCGCATAATTTGTGGTTAATTGATAGCAGTTGACTTCAATTAACTTTCAGTATTTAACTGCTTGTGTTTGGTTGCCTTTGTATCCTCTGAAGAAGCCACCATATGTGTGTGGCTTAAAAATTGATTTTCTGTTTTAATAAATTGCGTTTAGGACTGTGAGGGCTTCTGCCTTGTTCTTTGGTTTCCTTGCTTCCTTCCAGCTTCTCTGGTACAGCAGAAAATTTCTGGCTTTCTCTGTGTTCTCTCCTCTAATTCTTATTTTTTAAGTGTCTCTTCTTGACCAGTCCTATATTCAACCAGTTGCTCCTCCTCCTCTTGTTCTGTGAGATTCCCAATATTCTGCAATACACTTTCTTCATTTCTGCCTCTGATTTTTACAGTTTTATCACCTCATTTGAATGTTTAAAGCTTCCATTTTCCATACTTTTATTTAAGTTGATACACTCCTTCAGTGTTTCATTTATTTTAATCCACTTTGAGTATATTTGACTTTTTACTTCCTGTAGGTTACTGGAAGTCATGTCTTGCACCAAAGCTGGAGCTTGAACAGCTGCAGAATTCTTCCAGTCCCTGTTTTCTCCTCACCTTTTGTGGTTGATTTTCTCTCAGGGTCTCTGAATTTCTTTTTTGCTGGCCTCCAGGCAGTGCACTTACTTGTCAGTTACTGAAATTTACACAAAAAGACAAATTCACTGACACTTTTTTCTGAGTTTCTGTTTTCACACTGAGAGAGCTTAAATTAAGCTGCTGTTCATTGTGCAGCCATCTTAGACATCCCTATCGATAACAAAATGAATCTGCATTGCAGGTTTGGAAGCTCTTTATCCTTCTTAACATAAATAGCATGGTTGGGGCAATGATCTTTCTTGGGTGCAAGCAGGAAAGTTTGCTACAAAGCTTCTTGCTTGAACGTGTATGGTACTGAAGTTGCCATTTTGTGATACATGTGTACGGACTAGCAGTGTATAGTTGCAACACACACAGAATTTTTTTGTGTAATCCTGGTACTGTCAGATGACATACTGGCCTGTAGCACATCAGTGTCTGTGAGAATCAACAGCTGCAGTGAATTATTCCATTTTCTCCTGCATACGTCAACATATGCTGCTGTGATTTCTGCCATTTGACTTCCTCTGCACTGTAGGGTTGTATGTACTCATGAATGTTCTTGGAAGTATTCAGCACTGTCTGCCTTCTCCTATTTCACTGCATGAGGGCTGTGTTCCGGTAACCATTTGAAATGTTAGGGACTTGCTAGATCAAGTCCCAAAATGTGGAGGCAGTGTCTGAAATATCGGACTTGTACTAAGTCCAAGATGCCATTTCTCAGAAAAATTCCCACATCTCCAAGGTATGGTGATCTCGGAGTTGGTATATATTAAGTTTGGGGGGGGTTGCCAGGGGGGTCTTGCCTCCCTGCAAAAAGAAGTTGTGAGAAGAGCGATTTTCAAGATTTGCTGTTTTCCTGTCTTTTTGGTCTTTTTTTGGCGTTTTGCCACTCAGTATTTCAAGGGTTGACATTTCAATATGGAGCCCTTTGTTACACTGCTACATTGTTTTAAAAGCTGGCTCTTTGAGGTACTACAGTGCTTGGACTTTGAGACAGATGTATAAAGTACGTACATGCTGGATTTATATCCTCCTACTTCATTCAGATGTTATCAGATCCAGTCTGTGCCCTCCCCAACCAAAAAGGTTGGATATCCCTGTCCAAGCTGTGACAGCTAACACAAGTAGTGAACAGTGGGCATACCTAGTTTATAGTGGATTCCCAGAATACTTTTGTCATGTCCTGTTCTCCATTCTGTACTTCACTGTCATTATTATTGTCTTATGTAAAAGAGGATAACCAAACTGTTGATCGGTAGCTGTGTTTTTGCAGCAACAGTTTTGGTTTGTTTTTGCAAAGTGGATGCAAGCTCCATCCCTTTCAGACATAACCCAGACTAAGTGAAAACTCTCCATGAAATGGAATATGATGGTTATGTAGGTATACAAGGTGCCATTATAACATAGCTGTACTTCAGTTTTTAGTGTTCCAAATGAAGCTAATAGTCGTCATAGGATGTCATATATAGCCAGTCTTCTTGCTGAGACTGTCCAGTAGACCATCTCCCAAACCAAGTATCAACTTTCTTTTTAAAGATTTGTAGGTTTTCTGATTTTATTGTTAATAATGATAATCTATTACAACTGTTGCTAGTTCTGTTTGTAAATAATTCTTTACTGCTAGTCTTCCTTGTCGGATCAGCAGATAGGAGAAAGAAGTTTTGTCATATTAGTTTCCCAAAGTTGATATGTAAGGTCACTGCAATAGCTTTATTGTGCAGGAATTTAAATATCCATGTTAAGTTAATGCTATGCAATTTGAAGTACAGTGTTAATAAATACAGCTTATTTAATCCCGCTTCATATTTTAATTTTTTTACACTAATTTTTCTTTTTATGAATTGCCTTTGAATGTTTTCCATGTTGCACATGTCATACACAGTATAGCTACAAATGACATTTCTATATTCAAGTAATAGTATGATGTTTTTCATAAGGTGGAATTAACACAGAGCTACTTCTAAAAGAGAGGCTTCTTAGAAAGGTTTTAAATATATCGTTATACATGTCCAGTACAATTCATATAATTTGATGATAAAACACCAGGATCATTATAAGTAACTTTTAAAGAAGTAATTCATTGTTTGTTCCATATAAATATTCCTGAATTTCTCCGTTCCTGTCCACAATGGAACAACAAGAATGGTGCATTTAGCTTCCTCTAATGACAGCAGCAAACTGCTCACAAGCTTGAGCTCCCTCCTACCCATGAATCCTCCAGATCTCATTGCCACTATTAAGACATTGATGTCTCCTCTAAGCTTGAGTGATTAGGATCAATTATTTCAATGGACTTCACAGTGCAGCAGAGTATTACTCCAAGTTCTTATGCCTGATAACAGCAGTGGCACTGATTCTGCCCTGGGATGTAAGTGATTCTATGTACTTGGGAAGAGCATCACATTTGCTTCCTTGGGACAAGAGCATGTGTAGGCAAGTACTGGTTGGATCTATCATTTGCTCCTCTTCAGCAGCCTAGCCCAAGAGGAGGCACACAGACTCCCCTATAGAGTTCCAGACCCTGTGTACAGATGTGGGGGAAGGGGAGGCTTCTCCCAAATCCCCTCTAGAATATTCTTCCTTCGGTTTAATTTCTCCAAATCATTTCTGTTTCCTAATACCATGATGGGAATGTACCCCATTCCTAACTCAAAGTGTGATTAAAGTTAGTGAAATTAATATTGATGTCCTTCTTTTTCACTGTTGCAGTATTCATTACAATAAAGATCCTTTGCTAAGGGTAGCCCGATGTCTGGCCAGTATACCAAAGCCTTTAGGTTGCCTAAGGTATGCTGTACACCACACATACACTTCCCATGTATAACATAGGGCATAAAGGTGACGTCCAGATGTACCATCCTCAGAACAACTTTGCCGCCAGTCTGAATACCATCTTTTGAGTGTCAGTCCAAATGCCTGTTTCGATTGCTAGTTCACCAAGCCATTTCAGATAAGTGCCCAATGTAATCAAGAAAGGGTAAATGCCAGATTCCCCGTAAAGACCATTACGAGTAGTGCTTATTTTGTCTCTGCGCTTCCGATTACCATGCATCCTGTTCTATTTGTCAGGCTTTTGTTCCCAACACTCTCCATAGTCAGCTTTCCTCTTTGGACTTGTACTTGGAGAACCAACATCAAAAGCTATTAGTGAAAGACACTAGGGAAGGAACTTTCTGCTCCAAAGGTCAGCCATTCATGAAGAAGGCGGTCAAGAAATCTAGGTCCAATTCTTGTGCTGTACTTCCTCCATTGGACATCTGTCCTGAGGCTAGTGTAAGCCTGGAGGATCACCCAGCCCCACCATTGGATTCCTCTGCCATGAATGTTTCGGAGGCCGGCATGGATCCATCCTCACACGTATCCCAGGGAGGCCTTGCAGATGTCTGCTTCGGATATTCAGTGGGAAGCATGGTTGATTTCTGAACCGCCTAGGATGTTCCTCAGATTTTGGTTAGAGAGGAATTTCTGATTACAGTTATTGAATGCAATCCGGGGTATGAGCCTTCTAACTTTTACAAGTTGGACATCCCTTTAAAAAAGAAACAAAGCATGTTTCTCCAGCTCCTAAACACCCTGAGTGAATGGCAGAATTTCCCTCAAGGGTTGTTTAATGCCCTTATGGCTTTGAAACCTCCTTATGGAATGTCAACCCCTGCCCCCCGGGTTCTGTACTCTCAATCAACAGACCCAAAGGAACAGGATTCCTCTGATAAGGAATCCCTTTCTTATTCATCTCAGATTCCCTCTCCTTTGGACAGTGGGTCTGAGGAAGAGGAATCTGCTAGTCCTTACACTCCCTATGTGGAATTTTTTTTGGGGGGAGGGACACAATCGCCAGACTGGTGGAGTCCTTTAAGTTGGATTGTGCCCAGGTGTCTGATGTTCAAAAGAGGTATTATGAGCTTCTGGAAATGGACTCTCCTAGACCTTCTGCTATTCGTGGTGTTTTGGCTGCTTTGTTCAATGGCTTTTCTACAGCGTCTGAGGCTTCTGATTCCCAGCCTCCAAGAAACCTGATAGGTTTTATAGGGACTGAGGACTGCAAATGTATCTGTGGGTGTCCTCCTGCTGACCCCTCTGTGATGTCTGTGGCATCTGACAAGCCATCTCAGTTACTGCCGTCTACGACATTACTTTGTCTGATAAAGACAGCAGAGCTATGGAAAGGCTTGGTAAGAAGGTCTTATACCTCTGCTACCTTGGCTTTTAGGGCCGTCAATTATCAGACCCATATGCCCAGAAATATTTTGGTTCTTTCTCAGGCCTGTCAGGTAACACTTATTCTGAAGGGAAGACTTTTGCTCTTTCCCTGTTAGGGCTTCTTCCCAGGTGGCTCATCTTTCTGTTAAGTGTAGTTATGATGCAGCAGATGCTGCTTCTAAAGCTGCTGGCTTTGATTCTGTTATGACGAGATATTCCTGGCTTCAGCTTCAACCTTTGCATGATAACATTAAGGCTAAGTTAATGGATGCTCCTCTGGACAACAAACACTTGTTAGGTGCAACTGCTGATGATTTAAGTCTCTTCAGGATAAAGGCAAGGCCTTGCAGGAACTTGAGCATGTTTTTGTTTCACATGTGCCTAAATTTCAGAGAAATTATACTAATAAGCTGGCATTTGTACATAACCAGTCCCATCCTCCCTCCAGGGGTAAAAAGTGGGCTCTTCCTGCTAAAGCTACTACCCAGACTACCATGGCACAAAAGTCTGTTCCTCACAAACCAGGTGCTGTCAGACATTTTCTCGGCCACATTCCTCTTCCTCTTCCTCTTTCCCTTTATCTTCCTGTTTGGTTAAAGATTACTCAGGATTTCTGAATCCTGTCCATTATCTGCCTAGGGTAGTACATGGTCTGGAAATCTCTTCCCTCTTTCATGGGCGTTCCTCAGCCCCCTCAGGAGCAGTTTGCCTTGTTCCAGGGGTGTTTCAGGATCTTTTGACTCAAGGAAATTTTCAGGATGTTCCAGATTCCCAAAGGTGGGAGAAATTCTACTCCAGAATGTTTCTTGTTCCCAGAAAAGAGGGCACCTGGAGACCCATTCTGGATCTTTCTCACCGAAACACCTTTCTGAAGGTCCCTTCTTTTCAGACGTTATCCATTCAGACTTTGTTCTCTCTGCTGCTTCCTCAGGCTTTTCAATTGTCTCTAGATATCAAGGATGCTTATCTTCATATCCCTATTCATCCCCTTTCAGGAAGTTTTTACATTTCTCTGTTGTTTCCTGACATTTTTGGATGTTCATGTTTCACTGTTGCAGTCCTGACTTGTGGGATTTCCTGCCGTGGAAAACCTTGGCCAGCCTAACTATCAGAGTAAAAGTCTTCCCTCCTGCTATGACTGGCAGGCTCACTTGACTGACAGTATGATGGGATTTAAGTGATGTCCACCTATGTCATTACCTTAGTTGTTTCTTGCCATCTGAGCCTGAATCAGATGAAGTGCATGCGTTGGTTCACGCCAAAGTGAAAACTTCTAAAGCTAAGTACCCCATTGGGTAAAGCTTTCCTTTTTAAAACTAATGTCAGCGAAAGTTAACATCTGCCTCTGTGGTAAACAAATTCCACACTGGCATTTTCATACCCTGTGCGTTACTTGATGACTGTTTATACTGTTTGGGAGTGGCTCACCTTTCAGTACACCCTCCATGCGATATTTGTCAGGGCTTCAGCCAATGCACTCTTAATGAGCGCAAAAATAAACTCATTCTGAAGGGGGTTACTCAAGTCTCCCTTCTCAGAGTTCATTTCTGTGTGATGGAGGTCTCAACTCCTAAGGACAGAAAGCAATCCCATTCTGTTCCTCCTTCACCATCAGGTGATCAGAGCAAACGTGGGAAATCTAAGGTACCTAAGTTATCGTCTAAGCATAAATCTGCCTCTTCGGCTCAGCCTTCCTCTGCTCTGACAGTCCCAGAACCTTCGATACCAACACCTGTTTTGGCAGAGGTCCTGCCTCCGGCACTGATTACTGATCTTACTACGCTTGTTTCGACTTCTGTACCTGTAGCTGCTTCGGCTGAGGGCACACCTTCGACTACACCATCAGTTTCCATTTTGGAACTGACTGTTTCAGCTCAGAGTGCCATTTTGGCACTGAGCGTTGTACCAACCTCACTGGATCTGACCCCTTTGCTTCCGGTCTCGAAACTAGAGACTTTGGTGTTGGCAGACCTTGCACCATGGACCCAATACTCCCCCTCTGTAGACCCGTTTCTGGGCCAGGCGTATAGCCCATTCCTCAAATGTCCTGATTCTTCATTTGGGGTATTCACTAGATCCACCAGGAGCCTTTCAGAACACGATGTGGTGCGTCTTTTGGACCAGTTATTGTTAGCCAGGGAGATTCCCTCACTTTCTAAAACCCATCCACCTGCAAGACTTGGGTTGCCTTATCCACGGACTCCATCTTACACTCCTCCGACCATCTCAGTTCGAAAGCCGCCTGCTCCAACATCCTCCTTGGAATCCATCACCTTGGCACCTATGGTGCATCTCACTCTGGCTCCAAGTTTGTCTCTTTGGTCTTCGGTTCCTGCCGAACTGGTCCTTCCTCAATCTGGGAATTGGGGGAAGGGTGATTCGACCCGGGGTACGGTGCCAACTCTATCCGCGGTTCCTTCCTCAATGCCGATGGCTGTGTCCGCGCTGATCCTGCTTGAGGCTCCATCCATCGAGGCAGGTCCATCTGAGCAGGGTGTGACCCCGGTCCCAAGGTTGTCTTTCTCAGTTCCAGACTCCAATCCCTCTTCGGGCGGGCTTCCCTTTCCCGCGACGGAGAGAGCTCTTGCTTCTGGCAGCACTCCTTTGATGTCAGAACCCAGTTTTCACTCCCTAAGCTACAGCTGTCATAAACCACACCCACCAGGGACACCGGCCAGATAAGCCTCAGGACACCCCTGTTCAGGGTACCCACTCTTCTGAGTCCTCCTCAGAGACCTGCACTGAGGAGCCCCCTCGAAAGAAGACATGCAAGAGGAAGCACATGGACTTGCCTGAGAAGTCCTTAATGGAAGACACGGATTGTGATGTTGGTGAAGGGTCCCCACAGTCACCTCCTGATGTCTCCTTCAGAGATATCCTGGAGATGCTGAAGCAGAGAGGTGACTGGAAACCCTCCAACCCTTCATCTGAGGAGTCCGTGTTCCTGCAGACCTTTCGTGCCCAGCCTTCTACCTCTTGGGTGACCCCGCCTGTCGATGAGCTTGTCCAGCTCATTGTGCAGCATGCATGAAAGACCCCTGATTCCATTGAAGCGGTCACCTGGAGACCAGACAGAATTTTTTCCCCTCCCGTGGAGAACCCGCACTGGTCCAAAGGGTTACCAGTTAATGGTGGAGGCAGTGGCCACGAAAATGGACTTGGTTGAGGAAAGTTCCACTGTCCACCTGCCCAACAGGGAGTCCAGGGTGGTGGACAGACTTGGGAATCGTGTTTTTGCGTCAGGGACCTTTGCTATATGATCCCTGAATTACTTGGCACATTTTACAAGTCTCCAGAGGGACTTGATCTCTGAACTCTCGGGGACACTCCCAGGACAGTTGTTTGAGATCCGGGACAGAGTGGCCTTGCAGCTAGCAACCCTGGAATCAATCTCCAACTCATCCATGAGGTTGACCTTGCACGCGACTGAAGGGGTGGCTAGAGCAGCGGGTTTGGGCATTATGAGACATCATGCCTGGATGCGCATCTGTGACCTCGTGGATCCCTTCAAGTCTTCCTTTCTGAATGCTCCCATCGAAGCTTCATCCCTTTTTGGCTCCAAAGTGAAGGACACACTAGCCAGGTGCGAGCAAGAGTGTAAAACCCTGTCTGCTGTAGGCATATGGTTTTCCAATCCTCAATATACTTTCTCCAGGAATCGGAGAAGTGGGAAAATGTGGCATAAGAAATCTCAGGGTCCATTCCATGCTGCACATGGTGGTGATACTCCCAGAGACAGAGGGGGCAACAATTCTGTAAGACTCCCCTATAGAGACGGAGTGAGTCTCACAACCAAGGCTCCAGGGACTCCTCCTCTGGACAGCCTTATCAGTGCTCCTGAGGGGTGGCTGAATTGCTTACCTCTGGAAGCAGTCGGGGGTCGTTTCTCTCTGCACCAAGCTGCCTGGCAATCTATCACCACCGATCATTGGGTACAGAATATTATCACCAGAGGTTACACCATTCCCCTTTATTGTCAGCCAAAATTTCCAAGAAAACTTCTGACGTTCCACCCAGTCAAAGGGAAGAAGCAGCTTCAGAGAATTTAAAGCTATTTCAAAAAAGAATCATCCAACCAGTCCCACCAGACCAGCGTGGATCCGGATTTTACTTGAGATTCTTTTTGGTGCCAAAAAAGATGGGACTGGAGATCCATTTTGGATCTCAGCAGATTAAAAAATCTGTCACCCAAACCCAAATTCCAGACGGTCACGGTTCAGTCTATTTTTCCCTTTTTAAGAGAAGACGATTAGTTGTGCTTTATAGATCTCCGAGATGCATATTACCACATCAAGATGGACAAACGCTCCGGGAAACTGCTTTGCTTCCGGCTAGGAGCCAGTCATTACCAATTCTATGCCCTGCCGTTCGGTCTCTCTACAGCCCCCAGAGTGTTCACAAAATGCATGGCAGTGGTAACAGCTCACTTGAGACTAAAAGATTCTGGGTGTTTCCATATCTAGACGACTGGCTCCTTACCGCCCCCAACGAGCATCTTCTGCTAACTGCGCTATAACATATTCTCTTTCTGGCAAAATTGTTGGGAATAATGATACATTGGGAGAAATCTCATCTTTATCCCTACACAACAAATATAGTTAATTGGAGCAGTGTTCAGTACTCTGTCCTGTCTGGTATTACTCCCTCTCCACAGACTCCATCAATTGAGGCTTCAAATCCGAGTGATTCTTTCTCAAACATCAGCCTCTGCAAGGGAAATTCAAGCCCTAGGTTCTATGGCTGCGTCAATTCCAATAGTGCCTCTAGCAAAGCTACATATGCGAATTCTGAAATGACTCCTGTGTCAGTGGTTCCCAAACTATCATCCCCTGGATTACAAGATTCGAATAACCAACTACTGCAAGCAGGGCCTGCTTTGGTGGATGAAGCCAAACATAGATCTTTGGAGTTGCCCATTTCAACCCTCCCAGCCCACAGCCATTGTGACCACGGATGCTTCCCTGATCGGGTGGGAGGGGCCATTTCCAGGGAAAGACTGCCCAAGGTGCATGGTCCACCTCAGAGGCCCACCTGCATATCAGTGTTGTGGAACTGAGAACTGTGCTGTTAGCGTTGCAGGCATTCCATTTGGCTCTCCCCTCCGGGACAGTTGCAGTTCAGTCAGACAATATGTCAATGGTCTGGTACATCAACAAGCAAGGAAGAATCAAGTCCTACCCCCTATGTCGAGAAGCCATGAAAATTTGGCAGTGGGTGATAGCTTCCAACTGCGTTCTGATAGCAACGCATATCCCGGGGAGCTCCAAAGTGATTGCAGACAATCTGAGCAGATGCATCCTCATACCCCAGGAGTGGTCCCTCAACACCAAGGTGGTGTCTGTAATCTTCAGCCACTGGGGGCCAGCCTTGCTGCAGTCTTTTCACTTCCCCATCAAACAAGTGCAGCAGCTACTTCATCCTACTTCCCCCAGAGGGGGAGTCACTGAGGGATGCTCTGATCCACGACTGGCCCATGGGACTTCTCTACATCTATCCCCCATTCTTCTGATCCCACAATTTCTAAAGAAAGCTCTTCGGTTGAGATGCAAGGTGATCCTCATAGCTGGCCATGACATGTTTGTTACTCCTTTCTTCGGCCTCACCTAGTATACACGCCATGGTTTCTGGACCCTCTACCAGATCTGATCACTTACCCCATGGGTCGAGTCACCTGAACCTGTCCACTCTCATGCTGACAGCTTGATTTCTCCAGTTCTAGTCGCCAGGCAAGCCTAATCTCTCCTCACCTGTTCGAGACATCATTCTGGCCTCTCACAAACCATCCACCAGAAGACTATATCAGGATAAGTGGAAAAGGTTCTCCATATGGTCCAAGGATAACATGCTAGACCCATATTCGGCTCCAGTTACTGCAGTGCTTCAATACTTGGCTAAGTTTTTTGATAACAGAGGTTCTGCCTCTACGGTACGAGTGCATCTAGCAGCAATTTGCAATTTCCATAGTGGTATAGATGCCACACCCTTATCTCTTTACGCCTCTGCAAGGCTTTCCTCAAAGGGACCTCTCATCTCAGGCCTCCCCTCATTTAGCCTGTGGAGCCATGGGACCTTACTTTAGTCCTCGACTCAAAAGCACTTTGAGCCTGCTGCCAAGTGTGACCTAAGATTTTTGTCTTGGAAATCTTTGTTCCTGGTAGCCCTTACCTCTGCCAGAAGAGTTTCTGAACTGCAAGCATTGTGTATCAAGAGGCCCTACCTGGTCTCTCACAAAGACAGAGTGTCACTTCTGCCAAACATCCTTTCTTCCCAAAGTTGTTTCTGAATTCTCTATTAACCAGTCCATTGATCTACCAGTGTTTTTTCTGAATTTTGCCAGTAGAGGAGAGTATTGCCGTCACACCTTAGACATACATAGATCATTAAGATTTTACCTAGACAGGACCAAACCTAGCAGTAAATCTGAACAGCTTTTCATCTCTTTTTCAGGACCCAGAATGGGAGAAGTTGTTTTCAAGGTTACATTATCAAGATGGCTAAGGGACTGCATACATGTCACCTATTCCCTCCATAATGACTCCATGCCAAAAGTTAAAACCCACTCCACTCTATATATGGCAACCTCTATAGCATTCTATTCCAGGGCGTCCATGGATGACATCTGTCTGGCAGCAAATTGGGCTAAGCCTCATACCTTTATCAATCATTACAAATTGGACCTGGTCTCCAGGGGGAGAGCTGCCTTTGGCTCAGTGGTATTCAGGAATGTTCTTCCATAAGGGCCACCCATAGACCTCAAGGTAGTTTGGGATTCTGTCCCATCAGTGATGAATGGAAAGATTAACAACATCAGATAAAGAAGTTACATCTTACCATAAGTTCCATCTGTATTCATCTTCTTTCATTCATCACTTCCCACCCTCCTTCCCCCTCCAAAGGCTCCTGGGGGATGCTTTGGGTCTAAGTGGTGCACTAGGGTGCTTGCGTAGAAGTGGCCTCTGCTTTACTTCCTTTCTTATCAAACTCGATCTGAGGTAACAGAGAGAAGGGGATTCTGGGTAGAGACTTTGCTTGAGAGTTTTTTTGGCTGGCACGAGCTTGGTAATGTGCTGACTCTGTTCCGAGGTCTCGGAACCGAACCCATCAGTGATGAATGAAAGCAGATGAACAATACAGATGGAACGTTATGGTAAGACATAACTTTTTTTTCAAGTGCGTTGGTTGGTCTGCACCAGAGAGGAGTTGTAAAGATAAGTACCCCATTGGGGAACTTTTCTTTTTCACTTAAATCATGTCAGATAAATAATTGTCTCCTCTGTGGTAAACAAAGCCCATGTAAAGAATTGAATACTTTTTGTGATGTTCTTCGTGTTTCACTGTTGCAGTCATCACTTTTGGGTTATGTGTTTCACTGTTGCAGTCATCACTTTTGGGTTATCTGCTTGCAGTAGCCCTCAGTTGGCCTGATTAACAAAGTCTTGGGTCCTGCATCAGTTGCTGTCCCTTCTTCCATGATGTCAGGTCGTCAGGGGTATAAAACATGCAGCCGACGCCATTACATCAGTCTTTCTTGCCGTGTGGTGCCCAAAGCACAAGCAGTTCACAAGTGCCGGTCGGCTGACTCTTGAAATTTTCGTTTTCGAGTTTCAGAACCGAAGTCTTCAACTAAAGCTAAGTACCCCGTTGGGGAAACTTTTTCTTGCTCCTTACCAATGTCAGTAAAAGTTAATAATTGCATTACTTGTCGAAAGCAAATACCTCATAAAGATTTTCATTCATACTGTATTCCTTGCCTAGGCCCAGACCACGACGTACCGTGCTGTCAGTTTTATGCTTTATTTAATCAGTGCACTATCCGTCGTCTGTATATTTTCGCCTCTAAATATTTCGGTTCTCGGTTTAATTATCCAGAAATGTCGTCTGTTAGCCATTCCACTACCGTGATTCTGAAAAAACGCAAGGATAAAGACAGAGACAGGCTGCCGAGGTCCAAAACTGCCGAAGACGTGTCTCCTAAGCCAGTCGCCAGTGCGCCGGTACTCAGTGAGGTGCTTTCACAGCCCCTGATACTCACTACTTCTGATTTGCAGGCCTCTACTGAGACCCATTCGGAGTCTGGTATGCTGCGAGATGCTTCAACTATGGAACCTGAAGATGTCTCTACCTTGGATGGGTCCAGAGCTGCTGTGCAGGCTCCGGCTTCTAAGGGTGTATTCAGGCCTTCGGACTTGCATATTAAACCGATGCCTCCTGCTTTTAGGCCTAAATCTCGAGCCATACCTAAAAAACCAACACCCAGGCTGCATGCTCAGGCCTCTGTGCCTAAAAAAACAAATGATAAGAATGGCTGAAGATCTTGTAAATCTAATCAGGGGAAGCCAGCTTCCCCTTCTAAGAGACCTAGGACCGAAGTTGTTTGTGAATCTTCTGACCAGGATTTTGATTTTTCTGATTCTTCTGATGATCTGGATTTGTCCTTATCTACTTATGAGGATTCTGATGCAGAGAACTCTATTCCTACTGCTTCTCCTTCAGAGGATTTTTCTTTTGGTGAAACCTTACATACTCTAAGGGAGCATTTCCACTGGGAAAGCTAGGATTTTTCTGATTCAAAAAGAGGCTTAGGGATTTCTTACTCCTGCCTCAGCATAGGCCTTTAGCTATTCCTCCTGTACTAGACATTGTTGATGATGCTTTTTCGGAATCTAGTTTGGCCCCTGATTCTTTGCCTCCTGCTCCCAGAAAATCTGACCAGTATTACAGGGTTCCTTTTTAAAAATCCTGTTGCGGATCCAGAGACTATTTTGCAGGGGCCCAAGGGCATTAAGGCTTCTACTGCTAAAAATCCTACCCCTTCTGATAGAGACTCCAGGGTGCTGGATAGATTGGGTAAGAAGGTTTACACATCAGCAACCTTGGCCGTTAGGGCTTTAAACTGCCAGTTTCATATGTTAAAGTATCAACAACATGTTATTGGATTGCTTAAACAGAAAATGATGATTCCTGACTGTGCAGAAAATAAAGAATTACAGGATTTAATGCATTCTGCTGAACAGGTTGGAAAACCTACTTTGCAATGTGGATTTGATTCTTTAGAGGCCTCTTGCAGGGCTGCTGTTACTGGTTCTGTGCTCAGAAGGCATGCTTGGCTTAAGGAGCAATCTTTACCTGATCATGTTAAAGCTAAATTGTTGGATGCTCCCTTAAATCAGGACTGCCTATTTGGCAACAAGGCTGATCAAGTTCTGAAAAAGATGGAAGATAAAGCTAAATCTGTGCAAACTGTTTAAGATTTCTTATAAGTTCAGCCTCCTAGATTTAGTAGGTACTGGCCATCTAAGAATTGGTCCTTTCCAGCCTCTTCAAGGTCTTCTCAAGCCAAACCCAGACATAGCAGAAACCCCAGGTTTCAGTTCCAGGGGACACACAAGACTAAGCAATTGGGGGGGTTCCGCACCTAAATCAGGGAGTAGTAAGACCCTCCCCCGCCCCATGGAAAACAGTCTCAATTACTTGCTTCTAAAACTTCCAAGCACTTCCCAACTGAATGCTCCTTTAGGCGGAAAGATTGGTCTGCAGGCCAAAAACTGTGAACTCATTACCCAGGACAAATGGGTTTTAAATAGTTTCCCAAGGATACAAATTTCACTTCCACACCTTACCAACACCAAGCAGGTGGCTAGATCTACCCCCAAATCAGTGGGCAGAGGCCCAAAATCAAGTACTCTCTCTCTTCAGCATGGGGGCTATTCATTTGGTACCAGAAGAGGAAAAGGGGCAAGGGTTCTATTCGAGAATTTTCCTGGTACCCAGAAAAGGCAATACATGGCATCCTATCCTGGCCCTTTCTACTCTAAATACCTTTTTGGTGATTCTAAAATTCAAGATGCTGACTCTTCACCAGCTGCTTCCTGTGCTAGGCAAAGATGCATGGTTGGCAACACTAGACTTAAAAGAAGCATACCTGCAAATCCCTATGAGGGAGCCTTGCAGAAAATACCTACACTTCTTATCAGGCTACATGCACCATCAGTTCTCTGCACTGCCTTTGGCTTATCTACTGCACCCAGGGTATTCACAAAGTGCCTAGCTCCAGTCATTGCATTTTGCAGGCAAAGAAATATTAAAATATACCCATATCTGGACGATTGTCTAATTCAGGCAGAAAGCCAGGACATAACTTTGAATCTTCTGGCTGGCTGTTCCGCTGTGGGCGACCCCTAACCAGGAAAAGCCGAAAGATACAGCAACAACCTAGAAGTCACAGAACAGCTGGGCTTTGTTATAGCACCAGTTTGATCAGTTTTACTCTGGTACTTTCTTCTCCTTAGCCTTCCTGCTATAACCCTCTCCCTATAAGCTTGGAGTGTACCTTCTTACTCTGTTAGCTGGAAGGTTACTCTCTTGGGGGGAGGTGCATGGGAGGGGTGGAGGCAACTGTCCCTGTGGCTTCAGGTGCTACTCTTTGGAGAGAGAACTCAGGGGATCCAACTATGACACTGATAACACTCCCCCCACTTCCATGAATTAGCTTATGCAGGATATCTTAAGGAAAGCCAGGGCCTAGCTCCAGAAAAGCCTGGACAACATAGTAAGAAGGCTTTTGTACTGGAGGTGCACAGTTCCATCAGAACCCCAGCAGGGCCAAGATTCTTGTTTTCCGGTCCTTTTAAATATTCTTTCAATAGGCCTTTCTCAGTCATCCTGCAAGGTTCAGGTTTTACCTATTGTAGCCCATTTCCTTCAAGCACACTTACCTTCGCCCACCCCCCTGGTAGTGCCTTCCATTTCTGGCCCCCCAGGTGACCTCGTACACCATCCTTCTACCTAAACCTAGTCCTAGAAAAGATTCTGTCTTCTGACATGGAACCATGCCTCCTTTTTATCGGTCTCTCCAGGTAGGGAATCTCTGGCTGTCAGGCCTAACCCTATCATCAGATCCAAGCCGGTGACTGATGTCCCCCTTTTTCTGGCCAGGTACCTACCTCTCTTCTCTCCAGACCCTCAGTAGAGAGTGAAGGATAACCCTAACTTTCTCAAAACTGCCATAGGCGGCTACCTTACTACATGGCCACTATAAAACTCTTCAGAATTTTCTGACCAATGGAATATTCGTCCGTGGAAGAGATCCTGTATCTTGCAGGCCATTCCCAAAGGGATTTCTCTCTTTCCTGGTACCCTCTTTCTAAATCATCAGGGAAGGATCTCTCCTGTGTCTGTAAGGGCTCATTCCATTAGGGCAGCTGGGTCCTCTACTACCTCCATGAAGGGTGTACCTACCAAGAGAGGAGAGGTCTGCCATCTGATCTTCTGTTCCATTTTACATCATTCCCTACCTCTGTCAGCCTCCTCCTACACCAGTTAAGATGTTCTTCTTGTTTCACTGTTGCAGTCATCACATTTGGGTTATCTGCTTGCAGTAACCCTCAGTCGGCCTGATTAACAAAGTCTTGGGTCCTGCGTCTGTTGCTGTCCCTTCTTCCTTTATGTCAGGTCGTCAGGGGTTTAAAACATGCAGCCAGCGCCATTACATCAGTGTCTCTTGCCATGCGATGTCCGAAGCAGAAGCAGTTTACAAGTGCAGGTCAGCAGACTCCTTAAATTTTCGTTTTCGAGTTTCAGAACCGAAGTCTTCAACTAAAAGCTAAGTACCCTGTTGGGGAAACTTTTACTTGCTCTAAACCAGTGTCAGTAAAAGTAAATTGCATTACTTGTGGAAAGCAAATATCTTACAAAGATTTTCATTCATACTGTATTCCTTGCCTAGGCCTTGACCACGACGTACCTCGCTTTCGGTTTTGTGCCTTAGTTAAACCACGAACTTACCAGTCGTCTGTATATTTATGCTTGTAAATATTTTGATGTTCAATTATCCCGATATGTCTTCGGTAAGCCATCCAACTACCGACATTCCGAAAAAAACGTAAAGATAGAGACAGGCTGCCGAGGTCCAAAGCTGCCTATGCTTTTCCTAAGCCAGGCGCCAGTTTGCCGGTACTCAGTGAGGCACTTTCGCAGCCCCTGATACCTGCTACTTCAAATTCGCATGCCTCTACTGAGACCCATTCGGAGTCCGGTATGCCGCAAGATGCTTCAACTGTGGAACCCGCAGATGTCTGTACCTTGGATGGATCCAGAGCCGTTGTGCAGGTACCGACTTCTGAAGGTGTATTCAGGCCTACTGACTTGTGTATTAAACCAGTGCCATCTTCTTCTTCAAGGCCTAAAACTCGAACCATACCTAGAAAACTGACTCCCAGACCGCATTAAGTTTGCTTATGATACTTCTGACCAGGATTCTGAATGTTCCGTTTCCTCTGATGACCAGGATTTACCCTTATCTGCCTATGAGGATTCTGATGCTGAGGACTCTATTCCCTCTGCATCCCCCCAGAGGATTTTTCTTTTGGTGAAATTTTGCATACCCTCAGGGAGCATTTTCATTGGGAAAGTCAGGATTTTTCTGATTCTAAAAAGAGGCTTAGGGATTTCTTACTCCTGTCGTAGCACAGACCTTTAGCCATACCTCCTGTACTAGACATTGTTGTTGATGCCTTTTCATAATCTAGCTTGGCCCCTGACTCTTTACCTCCTGCTCCCAGATATTATGGGGTCCGTGACTCTCATAAGTTCCTTTTTAAAAATCCTACTGCGGATCCTGAGACCATTTCACAGGGACCCAAGGTCATTAAAGCTACTACTGCCAAAAAATCCTACCCCGTCTGATAGAGACTCCAGGGCGCTGGATAGATTGGGTAAAAAGGTATACACTTCTGCAACTTTGGCCATTAGGGCCTTAAACTGCCAGTTTCATATGTTAAAGTAGCAGCAGCATATTATTCGATTGCTTAAACAGAAAATTATGTTGATTCCTGATTTTGCTGAAAATAAGGATTTACAGGATTTACTGCATTCAGCTGAACAAGTTGGAAAACATACTTTACAATGTGGTTTTGATTCACTAGAGGCATCTTGCAGGGCTGCTCTAACTGGGTCTGTTCTTAGAAGGCATGCTTGTCTTAAGGAGCAATCCTTGCCAGATCATGTTAAAGCAAAACTACTGGATGCTCACTTAAACCAGGACCACTTGTTTGGCAACAAGGCAGAAGAAGTTCTTAAAAAGATGGAGGAAAAAGCTAAATGTATGCAAACTGTTACAAGATTTTTTTACAAGTACAACCTCCAAGGTTTAGTAGGCATTGGCCTTCCAAGAATTGGTCCTTTCCTGCCTATTCCAGACCTTCCCAGTCCAAACTCAGATCGAGCAGAGCTCCCAGGCTTTAGTCCCAGGGTACATAAAGGACTAAGCAGTGGGGGGGCCTCCTCTTCCAAATCTGGTAGTAGTAAAACTCCCCCCATGGTAAACTGTCTCAGTGACTTATTTTTGAAACTGCCAAGCACTTCTCGACTGACTACTCCTTTGGGGGGAAAGATTGCTGTTCATGCAAAGAACTGGGAACTCATTACCCAAGACAAATGGGTTTTAAATATAGTGTCCCAGTGATACAGATTTCACTTTCACACTTTACCAACACCAAGCGGGTGGCCAAATCTACACCCAAATCAGTGTGCAGAGGCCCAAAAGCAAGTACTTTCTCTCTTAAGCATGGGGGCTATTCAGTTGGTACCAGAAGAGGAAAAGGGACAAGGTTTCTACTCGAGACTTTTCCTGTTACCCAGGAAAGACGATTCATGGTATCCTATCCTGGACCTGTCTACTAAACACCTTTTTGGTGATTCCAAAATTCAAGATGCTTACTCTTCACCAGTTACCCCCTGTGCTAGGCAAAGACGCCTGGTTGGCAACATTAGATTTAAAGGAAGCATACCTGCACATCCCAATCAGGGAATCCTGCAGAAGATACCTATGCTTCAAAGCAGGCTACTTGCACTGTTAGTTCTCTGTACTGCCCTTTGGTTTATCTACTGTGCCCAGGGTATTCACCAAGTACTTGGCTCCAGTCATTGCATTTTGCAGGCAAAGAAATATTCATATATACCCATACCTGGATGATTGTGTAATTCAGGCAGAAAGCCAGGACATACTTTTGAATCATCTGTCCTTTGTACAAAAGGTGCTAACTTGTCAGGGGTACACCATAAACGAAAATAAATCACACCTGGTACCATGTCAACAAATTGTATTCCTGGGAGCAAGCTTGAATACAACTTCCCAGATGGCTTTCCTTACACCAGAGAAACAAATTCATTTGACAACCTACTTCAAACAAGTAGCCACAAAAACCCTGCTATCTGCAAGGCAAATAATAACAAGCCTTGGGGTTCATGGCCTCCTGCATTCTTCTAATTCCATATGCACGACTGCATATGAGGAAACTACAATGGTATCTAAAAAGCCTATGGTTTCAACATTCTCAGGATCTAGAAGCAGTGATTCCTATCATACCTTGCCTACGCCTAGAGTTCCTTTGGTGGGCAGAGGCCTGCCACCAAAACAAGGGATTACCAATTACACTACCCCCTGCTGCCCAAACCCTAACAGATGCATCAGAATATGCATGGGGGGCTCACCTGGCAGGGAAGTGCATTCAGGGCAAATGGAACCCAAGTCAAATGCAGCTGCATATCAATCAAAAATGTTAGCTGTACAGAATGCTCCGACAGCCTTCAAGGACCACATTCTTCCAGGACAATTAATGGTAAAGACGGACAACACCACTGTTATGTGGTACATAAACAGGCAGGGGGGTACACATTCTTATCCCCTCTGCAGACTAGCCATGGCATTGTGGAACACAGCTCTGAGCTACCAAGTGCATCTACAAGCTCATTTCCTGCCAGGAAAACTAAATACACTGGCAGATGAACTAAGCAGAAACCTCATGGACCCACACGAGTGGAAACTGGAACCAAGGATTTTCAACATGTTGACAAGCAAGTGGGGGAGCCCAGATATAAACCTGTTTGCCTCCCCCCAGAACTATCAGTCGGACAAATTTTGCACAAGGACTCCCCACAAACAAGCCTGGAAAGTGGATGCTCTGTCCTTCAGCTGGAAACACCTATCAGTTTGTTTTTCTTCCTCTGCCTCTGCTCTCCAAAGTACTAGTAAAGATCAAACAAGGCAAATCAAGGACGATTTTGATTGCACCAGACTGGCCACGCCTACACTGGTACCCCCTCTTGCACAGTGTCACTGTTGGCCCTGTGGCACCTGCCTCAGACTCCTACCCTATTGTCTCAGCAGGAGATCCAGATTCTGCACCCTCAGCTTCAAACACTGAACCTAGCAGCCTGGCTAATTACCTGATCTCTCCTTTACCATCCCTCAGTAAACCAGTGATGGATATCATTTTAGAGGCAAGGAGGCCTAGTACTAGAAAATCCTATGCTGAAAAATGGAAAAGATTCAGTGCGTGGAACCCATCTCAAGGGATGAGCACAACAGTGCCCAATTTACCTCAGATTTTACAATACTTAACCGAGATGCTTCACACGGGCTTGTCTCCTCTTCCATCAAAATTCACGCCTCAGCCATTTCAGCTCACTATAACACAGAACCTCCCCTCTTCTCTCATCCACTGCTCAAGCAGTTCCTCAGAGGGGCCAAATACGACCACCCAGGAGAGCTCCAGCTCCAGCCTGGGACCTTAACTTTGTATTGGAGAAACTCACTCTTCCCTCTTTCGAGCCAGCTGCTACTACAGACTTAAAGTTCCTTTCTTGGAAAACAGCTTTCCTTTTAGCAATCACCTCAGCAAGAAGGGTGTCTGAATTACAGCCCCTTATGGCAGTGGAGCCTTTCATCATCTTTCATGTGGACAGGGTGTCCCTCAGGACCAATCTTTCCTTCATTCGCAAGGTGGTATCCTGTGTGACCCTTAATCAGTCCATTCATTTGCCAACCTTCTTTCCTAATCCGCGGACCAAAGGGGAAATGGATACTGCACTCAGATGTGCACAGACAACTTAGATTTTACTTGGACAGGACTAAACCTCAATGGCAATCTGAGCAACTGCTGGTGGCATTTGCTGCAGAGGGGAAGGCTATTTCAAAGCCAACCATTTCCAAATGGATAGGCCATTGCATTCATTTCTGCTGCAAGCATCATGGAAAACCTATCCCACAGGGGATCAGACCCCACTCAACCAGGGCTGCATCTACCTCTACAGTCTTTCTCAGAGATGTCCCTACCAGGGACTGCCTAGAAGCTACCTGGAGTTCTGCACATAGTTTCACCAAGCATTACCATCTGCCAATTTTCTCTAAATCCAGACCTGGCTTTGCCGCTGCGGTCTTGCAGGGTCTTATAGGTGGTCTTAATGCTATCTAAATTCCTCCTCCCATCCTTAGCTTTGGGAATCTACCCAAATGTGATGACTGCAACAGTGAAACATGAAGAACATAGTACAGTTGTGTACACTTACCAAAAATTTAGATGTTCGAGTGTATTCACTGTTGCAGTCCTGGTTACCCTCCCTCCAAGCCCCCTTACCTTTTTTGGCTATATCTCTACTCTCCGTTACTATGCTCAAAAGTTTTTGGTGTATTTGCTTTTTTGTTGGAGGTATAACCTTGCATATTTATAGATTTTATGGCTTCCATTAGGGGGAGCATCTGACATCTGGGTGAAGAAAAACTGATGTAATGGCATCAGCTGCATGTTTTATACCCCTGAAAACCTGACGTCACGGAAGAAGAGACAGCAACCGATGCAGGATCCAAGACTTTGTTAATCAGGCCGAATGAGGGCTACTGCAAGCAGATAACCCAAATGTGATGACTGCAACAGTGAATACATTTGAACATCTACATTTAAGGTAAGGTTTCACAGCTGTACTTTTTTGTCTTTTTCCCTTCAAAACCTCCCTTTCTCATCCCATTTCACCACTTCCCCTCTTTTAAGCTTTGAGAATCTTCCCAAAAGTCAGGACTGTAACAGTGAAACACGAAGAACATAATACAGCTGTGTACACTTATCATAAATGTAGCTGTTCAAGTGTGTTGACTGTTGCAGTCATCTTTCCCTCCCTCCCTCCTTCCCCCCATAGCCAACAGGGGGTGGCTACTACTTTTTCTCCTGTACCATGGATTCGTAGTTTATGCTCTTGCCTGCCTAGGGATCCTTACCCTATCCATTTTGCCTTGACCTGTTGCTCCTTTGGCAGGGGGCTCAAAACTGCAAGGGGCAAGAAAACAACTGAGGTAATGACGTAGGTGGACACCACTTGTACCCGAGCATACTGACATCAGTCAAGTGCATCTGCCTGTCATAGGAGTAGGGAAGACTTTTACTCTGGTAAGCGGGGAGGCCTAAGGGCTTCTATGGCAGGAAATCCCACAAGTCAAGACTGCAACAGTGACTACACTTGAACATCTACATTTATGGTAAGTGTACACAACTGTACTTTCTGTGCTTTGCCCTTTCAACTGCCCCAGGGGTATTCACCAAATGCCTCATACCTGTGAGTGCGTTTTGCAGGCTTAGGAGATCCATGTCTTTCCTTACTTGGGCAACCTCCTTTTCGGGTATCTTCTCCAGAGATCTTGTTATAAAATTTTCATTTTGCAGTTCCCTTTTGCAGATCATGGGGTTTCCTATAAATTTCAAACAGTCTTTTATGACACCTGCACAGGATCAGGTCTTTCTGTGGTGCAGGATCCAGGCTGTTTCAATGCTGACATCCCTGCCTTCTCCCAAAGCCCTAACTGTCATTTCTTTCTTTCAATCCCTTCTTTTTCTGACTTGCATAACAGCCAGGGAATTTCTGAAAGCTGTGGGGTTAATGGCCTCCACCGTTCCTATGCTCCCTTTTGCCCAACCCCACATGAGGAAACTTCAGTGGTTCCTAAAGTTAGTTTGGCTTCAGTATTTTCATCACCTTGATTTTAGTTCCTTTTCTTCAATGTCTCAAGCTGGAACTTCAGTCGTGGATTCAGCAGTTGTTTCTCAGTCCAGGGCTCCCTTTTTACCCATCTCTTCCCTCTCAAGAGCTGTTCACAGACATTTTAGATGTGGGGTGGGGAGCAGCCTTTGGCTCCCTAAAGATGCAAGGGGTCTGATCACCTCATCAGTAGACCACATCAGTGTCAAAGAGATGCTGGCTGTTGAGGCCTTTCATCCTCTTTACTCCCAGGACCTCTCAAGGTTTTTGCAGACAATACCACAGTGTTGTGGTATGTCAACAAACAGGGGAGTTGTGATCTTTGTCACTTGGCACTTCTAGTGTGGAAAGTAGCCATCCAATGTCAAGTAGTTAACATTCCCTTAGGTCAGAACATTGTGGTAGACTCTGAGCAGGGCCATAATTCGTTCCCATGAATGGATGCTTCAGAGTAGTGAGTTTCTGGACATTGTCTACCAGTGGGGTACTCCTCAAATAGATAATGTAAGAGTGTTCAATCTCGCCGTTTGTTCTTACACACGGGTTCGGAGCCGATCCTTGGCTCAGAGTCGGCCGAATTGCAAAGCTCTGAATCTCAGAGAAGCTCGAGACCAGCCCATATCCCACAATCCTCCCTGCCATTACTCAGATCTAGTTTGCTGCTGCAACAGATCGGATCGAGGAGAGCTCGGACCAGATAGAAACTTGAGTTGTTGATTTCTTCAGATATGAATTCAAATTTTTTTCTTGCTGATACTTCCTTATAGTTACTAGTTATTGTAGAAGTGCTGTGTGTGTGTGTGATATATATATATATATATATATATATATATATATATATATATATATATATATATATATATATACCCATTTTTCTTCTTCAGGCTTCCTTGTGGCCTAACCCTTTTCTCTTGGGTGTGTTTTTTTTTGAGAGAGTTTTCTATATATAACCTGTTTAGTATACATATATTGCATAGGATTAGTAATTTTTTTTCTATTATCATAGTTATTGTCATTATTACTGTACTATGTCAGAAAAAGCCAAATCTGGCTGTAAAAGATGTCAGTGTGGGCAGAAAATACTGACAATCATGCTTCCTGTGTCTACTGTCTTGGCCCTCTCCATCTCCAAGAGGATTGCTCTATTTGTCATTCCTTTAGCAGGAGGGTCATGACAAATAGACGCAGGAAGCTTATTGACAGAGGATTGTTGAAGCCGGCCTTTCAAGAGGCTTTGGACAAGTCAGATCAGGCTTCTAAATCCTCGAAGGGGTAGATGATGTCGGAGCCCATGTCATCGGCTCCGAGTTCATCTTCTCGGGTTTTTTCGCCAGTTCCACAGATCTCGGGGCCGAGCGTCGAACATTTATCTTTTCCTGAGCCCCAGATCTTGGAACCTGTGTCGGAACTGCCACCACCGTCCATTCTTCGGTCGGTGCCATCTTCGGCTCCTTCGACCCGTTCTTCCAGACCCTTGTCTGACACGGATGTGGGTCATGTCGTGCAGAAACTCATGGAGAACACGGCCCTGTCCAAGTTAATTGCAGTTTTCTCCCAGTTCGTGTCGAAACTGGAAGGCCTCCCCATATCTCCAACGGGTCCTCCTTCAAGACCCATCCAGATCTCGGAGCCGGGAGAAGATGACCTGATGATAGTGGAGCCCTCGGTGCCGAAACCGTCCATTGCACGATCGACACCTTTGACTTCGACTCCTTCGGAACCATTAGGGGAGTCGCGGAGCCGACAGTCTTTGCTCGGTTCCGGGACCGAGAGTCGTACCGACCTGTCGGTGCCGACTCTCCCTCTCGGGGCCTCGGCACAGACTGGTTCGGCTCCGTCCTCGCGGTCGGAGCCCACGGCACCTGGTTCTGGGATGCTTCCGTGTTCTTCGGAACCTGGGGAGCCCTCGGCCAGGGGTTCGGGGGCCTTTGACCTTATGAGGAAGGTATTGTCTGCACAGACAACCACATCATCAGGGGAATCTTCTCCTTCCCCAAAAGGGCCACTTTCTGATGTTCATCGTGCATACAGCTGCAGTCATAACAGATGTGTTGTTCTGCCGTCAGGCGGGTCTTCGGTCGGCCGAATTCCAAAGTCTAGGTCTGGTGTCGGTTGTCGTCGCTTCTTCCCTGACGTCAGAGCGACAGGGGTATAAAAGAACCAGCCGATGCCATTTTCTTCCATCTTTCTTGCCGCGCGGTGCCCGAAGCAGAAGCAGTTCGCAAGTGCCGGATTGCCAGCTCCTGAAATTATGAAAATTTTGCAACCAAAGTCTTCTTGAAAGGTAAGTACCCCATTGGGGAAACTTTTCTTGCCTCAGACCGATGTCAGACAAAGTTAATAATTGTATTTCATGTGGGAAGCAAATACCGCATAAGGATTTTCATTCCCTCTGCATTCCTTGCTTAGGCCCAGACCACGACGTCTCGGTCTGTCGTTTTTGTGCTACTTTCAACAAACGCACCATTAAGTGTCTGGCGGAGTTCGCCCAGCACTATTTTGGCAAAAAATTTAACTACATTATGTCGTCGGATACTCCGACTCCAGTTTTGTCTAAAAAACACAAAGATAAGGACAGACACACGAGGTCCGCGGCCTCTACCGACACCACGCCAAAGCCGACTACAGGTGGTCCGGTTCTCAGCGAGGCGCCTACGCAGTCCCTGCCTACCGACGACACTTCATTGGCGGTGTCTACTGTGCCCGAGGTCGCAGGCTCCTCGGCCCACACCCCGACTACAGATACCGAAGCCACTCTTGGTGGTGAAACTCAAAATGTAGACAGGTCTGCCTCCTCTCAAGGTGTCTTCAGACCTTCATCTTCCTTTTCCATCAAGGCTTTCACTAAGTCTAAAGCAGCCATGCATTCTAAGAGTCCAGCTACACAGGGCCCTTCTCCAGGTCCCATGCCTAAAAACAGATGCTTAAAATGGCTGAGGATTTAATTACTCTTATCAGGGGATCTCAACCCCCCCCCCCCCCCGGACAAAAGGCACAGAGTGGAGGAAGAATCCCCCTCCTCAGACCAGGCCTCCATTATTTCAGAGCACTCTGATGAACAGGAACATTCTTACTCCCCTTTTGAAGATTCTGATGCAGAGGAGTCCATTCCCTCTGTCTCCCCCCCCTCCCCCAGAGGATTACTCATTTGAGGAAACCTTGCATACCTTGAGGGAACACTTCCACTGGGAAGGCCAAGAGTACTCGGACTCCAAGAAAAGGCTTAGGGATTTTCTCTTGCTACCTCAGCACAGGCCTCTGGCTATACCTCCTGTCTTAGACATACTAGATGATATGTATTCGGAGGCCTGCCTTAACCCAGACTCTTTACCTCCAGCCCCAGTCAAGCCTGACAGGTACTACCGGGTTCCTGACTCACACCAGTTTTTATACAAAAGCCATGCGGCTGACCCAGAAACTATATCACAGGGCCCCAAAGGGATTAAGGCCTCCACTGCTAAAAATCCATTACCTTCAGAGAGAGATTCCAGATCTTTATAAAGGTGGGGAAAAAAAGGTATACACCTCGGCCACCTTAACTATGAGGGCATTAAACTGCCAGTTCCATATGTTAAAGTACCAGCAGTTTCTGTTATCACAGTTGAGAAGCAAAATGTCACAACCTGAACAACCAGACTTGAAGGAGTTGCAGGATTTGATGCATAGTGCAGAACAAATGGGTAAACATACCTTGCAATGTGGCTTTGATGCCCTAGAGGCTTCATGTAGAGCTGCTGTTACAGGATCAGTCATACATATAGACATGCCTGGCTCAAGGAGCAAACCTTACCAGATCATGTCAAAGCTAAATTACTAGATGCCCCTCTACAAAAGGATGTATTATTTGGTGTTAAAGCTGAAGAGGTATTAAAGAAAATGGAGGAAAAGGCTAAATCAATGCAAACAGTGAAAGATTTTCTACAGGTACAACCTCCACATTTCAGTAGAAATTGGCCTTCCAAAAATTGGTCCTTTCCAGCCTCGGACAGACCCCAAAGAGGTAGATACAGGCGCCCGAGGGGCAGAGGGCAATCTCAAGGATCGTTTAGAGGCAGACAATGGGCACACTACTACACAAAGAGGTGGTGAGGATAGTTCGCAGCCATTCAGAAAGCAAACCCAATGACTTCCCCTTTGCATGCCAAGCAAGGCTCAAATGGCAGCACCCTTAGGTGGAAAACTGGCATTATTTTCGAAAAATTGGCATATTGTCACAAAAGACAAATGGATTCTGGACATTATAAACAGAGGCTACAGATTCCATTTTCACACCCTTCCAAAAATGAGAGGCATGCCAAACCTGCCACACAATTAAAGGGCAGAGGCACAAAGACAAATTTCAGATCTCATGGACATGAAAGCTATTCAAGAGGTACCTACTCAAGAACAAGGTCAAGGTTTTTATTCCAGACTATTCCTGGTACCAAGGAAGGGAAAAGACTGGAGACCTATTTTGGACCTATCCATCCTAAACACATTCTTACTCGTACCAAAATTCAAGATGCTCCCATTACAGCAGATTCTTCCCATGCTGGGCAAGGAGTCTTGGCTGGTAACATTGGACCTCAAGGAGGCATACCTGCATGTCCCAATCAGACAAAATTCCAGAAGATACCTCAGATTTCTTGCAGGTTCAACCCATTATCAATTCTCTGCATTGCCCTTTGGCTTATCTACTGCGCCCAGAGTATTCACTAAATGCCCGGCATCAGTAATTGCCTACTGCAGACTTCAAGGGATACAAATATACCCATACTTGGACGATTGCCTGATCCAAGCGGACAGCAAGCACATACTTCTGAAACATCTGGCTTTTGTAATAATGTTGTTGAATTCTCTGGGATACATAGTCAACAAAAAGAAATCAAGGCTAATACCCTCTCAGAAAATAATTTTCCTGAGTGCCAATTTGGACACAAACACCCAGATGGCCTACCTCACGCCAGAGAAACAGGGGCAACTAACTCAATACTTCAGAAAACTAGCAAATTTCACCAGGCTGACTGCAAGGAAAATCCTGCAGGCTCTGGGATTCATGGCATCTTGCATACTACTAATCCCATGTGCAAAGCTGCATATGAGGAAACTTCAATGGTACCTGAAACACCTATGGTCTCAACACAGCCACAGTTTGGAAACAATAATACCACTAATTCCATGCCTTCAAAAGGAATTTCTGTGGTGGGCTCAAGCATGCCAAACAAACACAGGTATCCCATTCTGCAAACCTCAAGCAAATCAAGTCATCACAACAGATGCCTCAGACTACGCCTGGGGGGCGCATATGACAGATAGGTGCATTCAGGGCAAATGGTCCCAAAAAGAAAAGCACCTTCACATCAATCAAAAGGAAATGCTAGCAGTGATAATAGCTTTCAAAGACCTTCTACATCCAGGTCAACTATTGATAAGGACAGACAACACCACAGTAATGTGGTACATAAACAAACAGGGAGGAACCCATTCATATCCCGTATGCAGACTGGCCATGTCACCTTGGAACATGGCTCTGGAATTACAAATCGAACTTCAAGCAGAGTACTTGCCAGGCAAAGAAAACACGCTGGCAGACAACCTAAGCAGAAATATGACAGATCCACACGAATGGAAGTTGCATCCTCAAGTTTTTACAGAGATAATTCAAGCATGGGGAAGGCCAGACATAGATCTCTTTGTCTCCCACAAAAAACCCCAATTGACAAAATTCTGCTCAAGGACTTTTCATCCACAGGCCTGGAGAGTGGACGCTCTCTCTTTCAGTTGGACAACAATGACAGTTTATGCCTTTCCACCTCTTCCTCTGCTACCCAAAGTTCTATTAAAAACCAGAGCAGACAGACCAAAGACGATTCTCATTGCTCCAGACTGGCCAAGACAGTACTGTTACCCACTCCTGAGGAGCCTGACGCATTCCCCACCATGGACCCTACCTCTAATGCCTCTTCTCCTGACTCAGCACAGCTTCAAAACTCTTCGCAGTCAGCTGAAAACACTCAATCTAGCCGCATGGAAGATTCCTTAACTTCACAACAAACCCTACTCTCCAAGGAAGTACAGGAAGTCATTTTGGAATCCAGAAGGCCGTCTACTAGAAAAGCTTACTCTTCAAAATGGAAACGGTTTTGTGCCTGGAATGAGAAAAAGGGCCAGAATCCTGGAAAACTGAATTTTCCTCAAATATTACAGTATCTAGCTGAGCTGCTAAGCAGTGGACTTTCATTCTCCTCCATCAAAATCCATGCCTCAGCCATTTCTGCAGAATACAACACTGATCCACCTTTATTCTCTCACCCCCTCTTAAGACAGTTCCTCAGAGGGGCTAAGAATATAAAACCCCCAAGGAAATAACCAATACCTGCTTGGGGCCTCAATTTAATTCTAGAAAAGCTGACCTTGCCTCCTTTTGAGCCTGCTGCTTCAACAGATTTGCAGTATTTGTCCTGGAAAACAGCCTTCCTCCTGGCTATCACCTCAGCTCACAGGGTATCGGAATTACAAGCCCTCATGGCTGTGCAGCCTTTCATCATTTTCCATCAGGACAGAGTTTCCTTACGAACCAACCCGTACTTTATGCCAAAGGTGGTATCCAGGGTAGCTTTGAATCAGGTTATCCACTTACCTACATTTTACCCTAATCCTCAAAACAAAGGGGAGAGACTACTACATTCATTGGACATCCACAGACAGCTGCGCTATTATTTGGACAGAACAAAGCCTTTCAGAAAATCAGAACAACTCTTTGTGTCCTATGCTATAGGAGCTCAAGGGAAGCCAATTTCCAAACAGACAATCTCAAAATGGATAGCCCACTGCATACACTTTTGCTGCTCTTTTCATGGTAAAACTGTACCTGCAGACATCAGATCTCACTCCACAAGGGCCACAGCTACCTCTGCAGCTTTCCTCAGAGGAGTGCCTACCAAAGATATTTTGGAAGCAGCCACTTGGAGTTCTGTGCATACCTTCTCCAAGCACTACCACCTACCATTATACTCCAAAACTAGAGCAGGCTTTGCCACTGCAGTCTTGCAGGGCATCTTGGCTCCTCCTAGTTCCACCTAGTGCCTACCACCCCTTTTTAGCTTTGGGATTCTACCCATCTGTTATGACTGCAGCTGTATGCACGATGAACATAGTACAGTTTTGTACCTACCATAAATGTAGATGCTCGAGTGCTAATACAGCTGCAGTCCAGGTTTCCCTCCCTCCTTCCCCTCTTGGGACAGGCCTATTGGCTTACACCTCCTCTTGCAACCTAATTGGGGTATTCTTTTATGGTGTATTTGCTTGCAACTACTGTATTTTGATTATATTGCATTGCATTACTACATAAATTTATGTATTGCCTTCCTTCTGGGGGCACCTGACATCTGGGGCAAGAAAAACTGAAGAAGATGGCGTCTGCTGGTTCTTTTATACCCCTGTCGCACTGACGTCAGGGAAGAAGTGGCGACAACTGACGCCGGACCTAGACTTTGGAATTCGGCCGACCGAGGACCCGCCTGACGGCAGAAGAACCCATCTGTTATGACTGCAGCTGTATTAGCACTTGAACATCTACATTTATGGTAGGTACAAAACTGTACTTTTCTGCTCCCACGATCCATCCCAAGCGTCGAGCCCAGTTGCCTCAGCCACCCACAGAGGGTTCTCCCTGTTCCTTGGAGGCCTCATCAGAAGCCCCCTCTGATGAGATTCCAAGGAAACGGTTGTGCTAGAGGAGGCACATAGATTCCCCACAGGAATCTCTAACGTCTGACACCGACTTGGATGAGGCAGAGGGGTCCCCCAAATCACCCTCGGAGGATGTGTCATTTGCAGACATCCTGGAGATCTTGAAACAGAGGGGTGATTGGCAGTCCCTAGCCCCCTCTGAGGACAAGTCGGTGCTGCTGAAGGCTTTTGGGGCTCAACCTTCTACCTCCTGGGTGACCCCGCCCTTCGATGAATTAATGGATTTGATTGCTCGAAGGGCGTGGGAGACACCTGACACAGTGGAACCAGTACCTAGGAAACCAAACAAGTTCATCACTGCCCCCCAAGATAAATCTTATGTCACCAAGGGAGTCCCTGTCGACGCTATGGTGGTGGCAGCCACGAAAAGGAGATGTCTGAGTCTTCCTCATCTGTTCATCCTCCTAATAAGGATTCTAGGACTATGGACAGATATGGGAAGCGCATTTTTAGTTCAGCGACTTTTTCCATGCGTTCGCTGAACTACCTGACCCATTTCACACGTTTGCAGAGGGATCTCATCAAGGAGCTGACAGATACCCTCCAGGGTAACACAGATGCTGCTGTTTCAGATAGGGTAACAGCACAACTTAACACCCTCACATCCATAGTAAACTCATCCATGAGGCTCATCTCGTATGCAGCCGAGGGATCAAGTAGAGCTGCAGCTTCAGCGATTGCTCTTCGAAGACAATCATGGATGCGGCTGTGCTCCTTTGTGGAAGCCTTCAAGTCTTCCTTTGCCAATGCCCCTTTTGATGGTGCCACACTTTTTGGGCCCAAGGTTAAGGAGACTCTCACTCATTGCGAGCAAGAGGGAAAGACCCTGTCTGCTGTCGGGGTCTGTTTTTCCGCTCCTACTAGACCGTACCCCAAAGGGCAATGAGGCGGAAAAATATGGTTCTGTAAGAATCCAGGATCTTTCCAGACCACACAGAGTGATACCCCCTCCAGAGGCGGAGGAGGGGGTAGAAATGGAAGACGCTGCCCCGGCGGCAGAGGGGGACCGCATAACCAAGGCGACAGGGATTCCGTCCCTGGGAAGCCTTTCCAGCACTCCTGAATGGAGGCCCGGCTGTCCTGCTCTGGAGCTTTATACCCACTGGCCTGGCTAAACATTACTTCAGATTCTTGGGTAAAAAGCATTATAACCAGAGGATACAAAATCCCCTTCATTTCAACACCACCTCTACAAAGAAAATTTCCAGACGTGCCACCCCGTCTGCGAAAGCTAGCAGCTGTAGAAATTTCAAAGCTGCTCGAAAACAGAGTCATCCAACCAGTCCCGGCAGACCAAAGAGAATTCGGAACTTACTCAAGGTTCTTTTTAGTTCCAAAAAAGACAGGGGACTGGAGACCGATCTTAGATCTCAGCCATCTCAACAACTTCGTGAAGAAGGAAAAGTTCCGGATAGTCACGCTTCAATCAATCCTTCCATTCTTACAGAAGTACGATTGGATGTGCTCTATAGATCTCAAAGACGCGTACTACCACATCAAAATGGCCAGACCGTCCATAGATCACCTGCGCTTCCAGCTGGGGGCCAGTCACTTTCAGTTTCGAACTCTGCCCTTTGGACTCACCTCAGCCCCCAGGGTATTCACCAAATGCATGGCAGTAGTTGCGGCTCACTTGAGATGACAAGGATTCTGGGTGTTTCCCTATCTGGATGACTGTCTCCTCACCGCCTCCACCGAGCGTCGACTATTGCAAGCCAGAGACTATACAATCGGCCTTTGTTCCCACTTAGGGATATCCATAAACTTCGAAAAGTCTTGCTTATCGCCCTCACAGTGTATTTCCTTCATCGGAGCAGATCTAAATACACTATCTACACTACTGAAACTCCCCCCAGTAAGAGCTTCAACGCTCAAACAGCAGGTCCTACTACTTCTAGTCAGCAAGAAAGCCCCAGCCAAACTGGTGTTAAAAGTGTTGGGACTGATGGCAGCCGCACTAATTGCAGTCCCTATGGGAAGGTTACACATGAGGATTCTTCATTGGCTGCTCTTTGCGCAGTGGTCATTCCAACACCTACCCCTAACGCACGAGATCAAGATAACAGAATCTTGCAGGCTGGACCTTTCATGGTGGGTGCGCGATCAGAACCTCACTGTGGGTCGTCCGTTCGTTCTACCCATTCCAACAGCCACAATAAACACGGACGCTTCCCTGATAGGGTGGGGGGGCCTTTTTCAGGGAAGAACAGTCCAAGGAGAATGGTCCAGCATGGAGTACACTCTACATATAAATGTTCTGGAGTTGAGGGGGGTGTTCCTGGCGTTGCAACACTTCCAAGCCCTCTTACCTCTAGGGACAGTAGCAGTTCAGACAGACATGTCTGTAGTCTGGTACATAAACAAGCAAGGGGGAACCAAGTCTTACCCGTTATGCAGAGAGGCCATGAGAATTTGGCAATGGGCAGAGTTCACAGGTCGCTTTCTGATAGCAACGCACATCCCGGGGTCATCCAATGTCTTTGCGGACAGGTTGAGCAGAGCCATCCTGTTACCTCACGAGTGGTCCCTGAATTCACAGACGGCGGAAAAGATCTTCCGCAAATGGGGCCAGCCTTGCTGCGATCTGTTTGCTTCCCCATTGAATGCAAAATGCAGAAGCTACTTTGCCCTTCTACCCCCTCCGGGAGATGTCCCCAGGGACGCACTGATACACGATTGGCCCCCGGGTCTCCTATATGCATTCCCACCGACTCCATTGATTCCCAGATTTCTACAGAAAGCCAGGAGCCTGGGAAGGACTATAATACTCATAGCCCCATTCTGGCCTCGTCAAATATGGTTTCCCTTTCTTCGAGCTCATCAAATAGAGGAACCGTGGATTCTGGACCTAGTGCCAGATCTGCTGACACATTCGTCGGGAGTTCCTCACCCGTCTCTACAGTCCCTCAAACTAGCAGCTTGGCTGCTCCGCTTCCCTGCCTAGCCAGGTCTCATGTACTCCTTCCGTCAGTTCAACACATCCTAGTTGCTTCTCATAAAGCTTCTACTACTAAGCTCTATATGAGTAAGTGGAAACGCTTTGTATATTGGGCATCTAGTTGAAACTTAGATCCCTTGGTAGCTCCTCTACATAAGATTTTAGAATTCTTATCCATCCTTTTTCAAGAAGGAGCTTCTACTTCCACTCTAAGAGTACAGTTGGCGGCCATATCAAACTTCCATATTGGTGAGGGAGGTTCTCCCATTATGTCTCACAGGCTTTGTAAAGCCTTTTTGAAAGGAACCTTCCATCTTGGACCACCTGTCAGAAAACCTTTCTTTCCATGGAGCCTGAATTTGCTGCTGTCACAACTCATGTTGCCACCTTTTGAACCTGCTTCATCATGCCTCCTAAAGTTCTTGTCGTGGAAGACGCTGTTTCTCGTCGCCGTGACCTCAGCTCGTAGAGTCTCAGAGCTGCAGGCATTATCGGTCAGACCACCTTACCTGATATTCCATCCAGACAGGGTTTCTTTGCGTAGAAATCCATCTTTCCTTCCAAAAGTATGTTCAGTTACGAATATTAACCAGTCTATAGAACTCTCTACCTTTTTCAAAAAACATACTAACAAACAGGAGTATATGTTGCACAAGTTGGATGGTCACAGGCAGTTAAGATTTTATTTAGACAGGACCAAGGCTTTCAGAAAAATGGATCAACTCTTCGTCACCTTTGCAGACAATAAAAAGGGCATGGCAATTACTAAACATACACTATCTAATTGGCTTGCTGACTGTATAACATTTGTATACTCTAAATCAAACCAATCCTTACCAAACAAACCTAAGGCCCATTCTACCAGATCCGTTTCCACTTCCTTAGCTCATGCGGCTCGCTTGCCTTTGGACACTATTTGTGCAGCAGCCACGTGGTCTAAACCACATATTTTCATCACTCATTATAGAGTGGACAAGGTATCCAAGGATAGGACATCTTTTGGTTCCACTGTGCTTAGGAACATTCTTCCATGAGTCACTCGGGGTCACGGAGCTAGGGACGCTACCCGTGTGTAAGAACAAACGGCGAGATTGAACACTCTTACATAAAGAAGTTATGTCCTTACCATAACGTTCCATGTAGTGTTCATCTCGCCTTTGTTCTTACATTCCCTCCCCCCCCCCCCCATGTGTTTGGAAGAACTGGTAGGATTAGAGTCTGATCGACGTGTCTTGACCTTTTGCGGGGTATATGGTCCCGTGTGTCATGGGATATATGCTTAGACCATTAGTTATTGCTATGGTGAGAGAGTGTCTCTGAATGGCTGAAGAGAGTGTATGCTTCTAGCACCACAGGTATTGCATCCTTTCATCTGGTTTGCTTGCAAACTAGATCTGTGTAATGGCAGGGAGGATTGTGGGATATGGGCTGGTCTCGAGCTTCTCTGAGATTCAGAGCTTTGCAATTCGGCCGACTCGGAGCCGAGGATTGGCTCCGAACCCATGTGCAAGAACAAAGGCGAGATGAACACTCTACATGGAACGTTATGGTAAGGACATAACTTCTTTTTTTTGCCTCCCCTCTGAGCAGATAACTTCCTTTGTTTTGTGCCAGAGTCCCAGTTCCTCTGGTTTGGAAGGTGGGCACCCTCTCTTTTTCTTGGAAGGGGATGTTTCCTTATGCCGTTCTTCCCTTTTACCCTTATTCCAAAAGTCCTGTTAAAAATTCAACAGGATGCTCCCAAAATCTTGTTGGTGACTCCCTTTCGGCCAAGACAGCATTGCTTCCCCTCTTCTGCATTTAGCCAGGAGCAATCATCATAAATTACCCCACATGGTGGACCTCGTCTTGCAAGACAAGGGATCTCTCATCCATCCCCACCTGTCCACTCCTCAGTTGACACTGTGGATGATAGAATTTTGATTGAGCATAAACACCTTTTTCCAGATAACATTCTTAGGGTCCAGCAGGAGGCCGTGAAACCTACTACTAGGAAATACCACTTATCCAAATGGAAGAGGTTTTCTGTTTGGTGTCTTTCCCGTAACGTGGCTCCACTTTCTTTGGTTGTTCCTTTGGCACACTCTTATCTGTGTGAACTGCTCAATGCTGGGTTGACTTTTTCTTTTGTTAAAGGCCCATTTGTCAGTTATCTCTGCTGGTCAGCCTTTATCACTTCCTTTAGCTTCTAGATGTGAAGCTAAACAATTTCTTACAGAAGTCCGTAATATTAGATCTCCCAGGAAGCCTGTTCTTCCTCTCTGGGATCTTAATTTTGTTTTAGAAAAATTTACCCAGGCTTCATTTCAGCCTACAGCTTTAGCTTCCCTACTGCATTGTTCTTGGAAGACTGTACATTTGTTAGCACTTACCTCTGCCAGAAGGGTGTCCTGACCTCCAAGCCCTTATGGCTTGCCCTCCTTTTTTTTTTTAGCATTCCATAAGAACAGGGTGTTCCTTCGTACTAATCCTTTTTTTATGCCCAAGATGATGAATGAGTTGTCTCAGTCATTTCATTTGCCCACTTTTTTCTGTTCTCAGTCTGACAGTGAGTAGTAGGTGCTGTAAACTTTTGATGTGGATAGTCAACTCGGATTTTACTTGAGTAAGACTAAGACTTTTCATAAGTCTGATTAGCTCTCTTTTCTTTCATCCTAGGTCCATAGGATTGACTGTGTCCAACCAAACTATTTCTTCTTGGATTTCTAAACACATTTCTCTTTTTTGTTCTTTTCATAGCAAGAGCCTTCCTTCTGTTAAGGCTCATTCTGCTAGAGGTGTGGCTTCTTCTGGTGCTTTTTTCCAAGGGTTTGGGTACTAACTCTATTCTTGAAGAAGCTACTTGGACTTCCGTGAATACATTTAACAAACACTGTAAGTTGGATGGAATTTCCAGAGCCTGAGGTGGTTTTGCTAGGTCCATCCTTCATGGGTTCCTAGAGAGCTCTGCTGGTCCTTCCTCATTCCTCTCTTCTTCACGAGCTTTTGCACTCTCCCTGTTGTAATGAATATTGCAGCAGTGAAATGGAAGGACATAGTACAGTTGTGTAAGATCTTGCCACAATGGTAGATGTCCTCTTCACTGTTGCAGTATTCATTCCCTCCCTCCTCCTCCAGGTCCTTTTCGCTTCTGGCTGTACTTGTTACCTCTCTTTTCTTTGGACTGGCACTCCTACTGGGGCTCTTAGTTCTGAGGATGGTATGTCTGGATGTCACCTTTATGACCTATGCTATACACGGGGAGCGTACTTGTGATGTACGTCATACCTTAGGCAACCTAAAGGCTTTGGTATACTGGCCAGACGTCAGGCTACCCTTGGCAGGGGATCCCTATTTGAATGAATGCTGCAACAGTGAAGAGAAGGCCGGGTAATATCTTACACAGTTGTACTTTTCAATCTTTGATGTTAGTCAAAAGTGCTTTTCACAGCACCCTGAATGTGCCCAGAATTGACTCCGTCTGCTGTTCATATATTGCTACATGTATCTGCAGCATATTCAAGTAAGAATGTAAATTCTTTTTTACAAAACAGTGTAAGAAACTTCTCTGTGTGGAAGATTTTCACTCCATATATCTCTAGTTAATCACTGTATATTAATCAGATCAGACAATAGTAGTGGAACTGCAGAACTTAAACTCGTCTTAAGTAAAAAAAAAAAAATAATAATAATAAAAAATATATAATTTGAAATATTGTAGCATTACTAAGTATTTGAAAGTATTCCAAGGCAGGCAGTCCTTTTCCAGTCGAAAATCCTTTATTAAGTACACAGGCAAGCGATCCAAGTAAAACAAACATAGCGGAGTAGTAGATGTTCTTCGTGTTTCACTGTTGCAGTCATCACATTTGGGTTAATCTGCTTGCAGTAGCCCTCAGTCAGCCTGATTATCAAAGTCTTGGGTCCTGCGTCGGTTGCTGTCTCCTCTTCCGGATGGTCAGGGGTATAAAGCATGCAGCTGACACCATTACATTAGTCTTTCTTGCCCGTGCGATGCCCAAAACAGAAGCAGTTTGCAAGTGCCGGTCGGTCGACTTCTGAAATTTTCGTTTTCAAGTTTCAGAACCAAAGTCTTCAACTAAAGCTAAGTACCCCTTTGGACCTTTTCTTGCTCTAATCTGATGTCAGTAAAAGTCAATAATTGTATTTCTTGTGGAAAGCAAATACCTCAAAGATTTTCATTCGTATTGTATTCCTTGTCTAGGCCCTGACCACGACGTACCTCGCTGTCGGTTTTGTGCCTTATTTAAAGCACGAAGTATTCGTCGTCTGTATATTTTCGCTTCTAAATATTTTGTTGCTCGGTTCAATTATCCAGCTGTCTTTGGTAAGCCACCCGACTACCGACATTCTGAAAAAATGCAAAATAAAGACAGGCTAGGTCCAAAGCTGCCAACGACACTTCTCCTAAGCCAGTTGCCAGTTAGCCGGTACTCAGTGAGGTGCTTTTGCAGCCCCTGATACCCTCCACTTCAGATTCGCAGGTCTGTATTGAGACCCATTCGGAGTCCGGTATGCCATGAGATGCTTCAGCTGTGGAACCTGCGGATGTCTCTACCTTGGATGGGTCCGGAGCCGCTGTGCAGGCACCGGCTTGGGTGTATTCAGGCGTACTGATGACTTGCATATTAAACAGATGCCATCTTCTTCTTCAAGGCCTAAAACTCGAACCATGTCTAGGAAACAGACCAGATCGCATGGTCAGGCCTCCTTGCCTAAAAAACAAATGATAAGAAAGGCTGAAGATCTTGTACTTTAATCAGGGGAAGCCAGCCTTCCCCCTCTGAGAGGACTGAATTTGCTTATGATAATTCTAACCAGGATTCTGAAATTTCTGTTTTCTCTGATGACCAGGATTTACCCTTATCCACCTATGAGGATTCTGATGCATTCCATCTGCTTCTCCCCCAGAGGATTTTTCTTTTGGTGAAACCTTGCATACACTTGGGAACATTTTCACTGGGAAAGCCAGGATTACTCAGATTCTAAAAAGAGGCTTAGAGATTTCTTACTCCTGCCACAACACAGGCCTTTAGCTATCCCTACTGTACTGGACATTGTTGATGATGCTTTTCGGAATCTAGCTTGGCCCCTGACTCTTTACCTCCTCCTCCCAGAAAACCTGATATATATTACAGAGTTCCTTGTTCTCACAAATTTATTTTTAAAAATCCTACTGCGGATCCTGAGACCATTTCACAGGGACCCAAGGGCATTAAGGCTACTACTGCCAAAAATCCTACCCCCTCTGATAGATTCCAGGGCCCTGGATAGATGGGGTAAGAAGGTATACACCTCTGCAACCTTGGCCATCAGGGCCTTAAATTACTAGTTTCATATGTTAAAGTATCAGCAGCATATTATTGGATTGCTTAAACAGAAAATTATGTTGATTCCTGATTGTGCTGAAAATAAGGATTTACAGGATTTAATGCATTCTGCTGAACAGGTTGTAAAAGATACTTTGCAATGTGGTTTTGATTCACTAGAGGCATCTTGCAGGGCTGCTGTCACCGGGTCTGTAATTAGAAGGCATGCTTGTCTTAAGGAGCAATCTTTGCCAGATCATGTTAAAACTAAATTGCTGGATGCTCCCTTAAATCAGGACTGCCTGTTTGACAACAAAGCAGAAGAAATTCTTAAAATGATGGAGGAAAAAGCTAAATCTATGAGAACTGATAAAAATGTCTTACAAGTGCAGCCTCCAAGATTTAGTAGGCATTGGCACTCAAAAATTGGTCATTTCCTGCCTCTTCCAGGCCTTCTCAGTTCAAACCCAGAACCAGCAGAAAATCAGACCACAGTCCCAGGGAATGCACAGGATTAAGCAGTGGGGGGGGGGGGGGACTCCCACTTCCAAATCGGGGAGTAATAAGACTCCCCCCAATGGGAAACTGTCTCAATGACTTAACTTTAAAACTTCCGAGCACTTCTCAACTGACTGCCCCTTTAGGAGGAAAGATTGCTCTTCAAGCAAAAAACTGGGAACTCATTACCCAGGATAAATGGGATGATATGTAGTCCAATCTCGCCTACATTCTTACTCGCGGGTTTGGAGCCAAATATCGGCTCCGACTCGGCCAACTTCTATTTACTAGCTTGAAGTCTCTCATTGGCTGGGCCAAGCAGGTATCCCATGCTGCACTGCTCCCTAACCCCAGATCTTGTTTGCCACTCGTGTAGCTAGGACGTGGTCTCATTTGGCTGTGGCTAAGTACCTTCTTTTTTCAATTTCTCTTGAGAAATTTGATAGTAGTTTCACCACAAAAGCTATTTTAATAGCTATTCTTCTTGTTGCTTGTTTGTAGTGTTGTTTTTGTTCGTGTAGTTGGTATCCCTAACTGTTCCGGTGGGCTAGGTGCGTTTTACTTAGAGGACCTAGTCCTCCTTTCTCTGTGTAGTGCTCCTTTTCCTGTGGAAAGCTTCTGTTAGTGTATTTGGGATAAATGTGTTCTGCTTAACTTTTAAGTAGTGTGTTGTGAGTTAGTAAGAACCATTTTAAATGGAGGTTCTTTGGTTGCCTTGTGTAGTCTGATCACTAGTTTCCTGCCTTACTGTTTTTTCCGACTAGGTTGTTTTCGTGGTCTGCTTGTGTAAGATGTCTAAGGATCAGAAGGAACATCAACCTTTCAGTTTAAAAAAATGTTCCAAGTGTAGTTACAAAATGTCCATTACGGATGGGCATTCCATATGTGTTTACTGCCTAGGAGCTATTCATTTGCAAGAGTCTTGTAGCTTCTGTCATGCCTTCCGTCCGAGGGTGCTCCAGGAGAGGAAAAATAAACTAATATTGAAGGGACTCCTAAAACCTTCGTTTGAGGAGTCTTTAGACTCGACATCTAGTTCTCAGTCCAAGTCTAAAGCTTCGAAGGTGAAGAAGAGATCTCCAGCTCCCTGTCTCCTCGGAGCCACCGGGGATGATTTCTAAACTTGACTCTACCTCCTCGGCTCCTCTGTCCTTTAGGCCGCAGGAGGTATCTGTAGTACTTGAATCGGCATTGGCTCCTATTTTACTGGAACCCATTCGGAGCCGATCGCACAGTGTTCGGCATGGTTCTCCCGAGAGGAGATCCTAATCTCCCTCCCTGTCCTCCAAATCCTCCAGGCTTTCTGATTTGGATGTCGATAGTGTGGTACAGAGGCTCCTGCAGTCACCGGTGTTGGCAAAATTATTCTCGGCTCTGACCCAGTCTGCTCCGGAGCCTGTCCCGTTGCTTGTGTCGATGGTTCCTCCTCCGAGCACTTCCTTCTCTTTGGAGCCAGAGTGCTCCGCTCCGAGTGATGTACCTGTGCCGGCTCCGATACCCACTCAAGGGTTTATCGGTGCTGATGTCGGCTCCGACCCAGTCGGCACCGTCCACAGGGTTCAGCACTCTGGTTTCCTTAGTTGGGCCCGAGGGGGATACTTTGGGACACCTGTCTGTTCCGATCCTCCCTTTCGGAGCATCGGCTCGGCGGACCCTGACCCCGGTCATGGCCTTGGAGGCCGGTCGGTCCTCTGATTCGGGGGGGCCCGCCTTCGAGGCCATGCGGAGCGCACTGGCCAGATCATCAGTTACATTACCCGGATCGGTCATTCCGTCCCCTTCCACTCCGGCTAGAGCCTCTGATGTCCCCCTATCCGTAGATGGCGGAGCCCAAAGGTGTGGGAATATCCCCATGAGCGGTCCCCAACTTTCTGAGGGCCCCTCAGAGTCTGTGCCGGAGGAGCCCCCTAGAAAGAAGCCGTGCAAGAGGAAGCACATAGACTCCCAGGACGAGTCTCTCACTTCCGATACCGACTTCGAGGAGTCGGAGGGGTCCCCCAAGTCGTCCTCTGATGACTTCTCTTTCTTCGACATCCTGGAGATATTGAGACAGAGAGGCAACTGGCTGCCCAAAACCCCCTCTGAGGAGGAGTCGGTATTCCTTAAGGCCTTTGGTGCTCAACCCTCTGCCTCCTGGGTGTCTCCACCCTTCAACGAGCTCTTGGATTTAATTTGTCGAAGGGTGTGGGAGAATCCTGATTCGGTTGAACCTGTACCCCGAAGGCCCAATAAGTTTCTTTCTGCCCCCCCCCCAGGGAAAGAGTTTCTGTCCAAAGGGGTTTCTGTAGATGCCATGGTAGTGGCGGCGGCCACACAGCAGGAAGTAGCAGAGTCTTCTTCCTCCGTCCATCCTCCTAACAAGGAGTCTAGGAACATGGACCGGTATGGGAAGCGTACCCTCTCGTCAGCGACCTTCACTCTACGGTCACTGAACTACCTCTGTCATTTTACTCTGCTCCAGAGAGATCTCCTTAAGGAGTTAGGAGATACTCTAGCGGGTAACGTACCTGAGGCGATAGCGCACACAGTTAACGCCCAGGTGTCTACCCTCAGTTCTGTTGTCATCTCGTCCATGAGGCTCATACCATATGCAGCCGAAGTGGCGAGTAGGGCAGCCAGTTCGGGAGTAGCTCTCAGGAGGCAAGCCAGGATGCGCCTGTGTCATTTTGCGGAGGCCTTCAAGTCTTCCTTCACTGACGCTCCTTTTGATCGGGCCTCGCTCTTTGGGACCAAAGTGAAAGACACCCTCACCAGATGCGAGCAAGAGGGAAAGACCCTGTCTGCTGTAGGGGTCCGTTTTTCCCTTCCCTTGAGACCTTATCCCAAGGCTCAGAGGGGAGGGAAGATGTGGTTCAAGAAATCGCAGAAGTTTTTCCCGGCCACACAAGGTGAGTCCTCCTCCAGAGGCAGAGGAGGGAGAGGTTATTCTGGAAGATGCCGCCCTAGATACAGAGGAGGCCCCCGCAACTCGGGAGACCGTGATTCCTTTCGCGCTTCTAACTACCATCATTCCTGATGTGTTTCCCGACTGTGCTATTCCGGAGCCAGTCAGGGGCCGCATATCGTTGTACCTGGAAGCCTGGGAAAGCATCACCCAGGATCGATGGGTATTACGAATAGTTTCCGGAGGTTACGCCATCCCCTTTTTGTCAGACCCCCCATCAGTCAGGAGAATCCCAGACGTTCCGCCCAGTCAGAGGGATCATGCAGCATTAGAGGTTTCAAAACTGCTAAAGAAGGGAGTCATCCAACCTGTCCCTTCAGACCAAACTGGATTAGGGACTTATTCAAGACTCTTTTTGGTGCCAAAAAGAACAGGGGACCTGAGACCCATTCTAGATCTCAGCAGATTAAACCACTACATTCTGAAGTCTAAGTTCTGAATGGTCACCCTTCAGTCCATTTTTCCGTTGCTGGAAAAAGAAGTATGGATGTGCTCCATCGACCTCAAGGATGCTTACTATCATATCAAAATGGACAGGGCATCCAGGAGTCACCTATGCTTCCGGCTGGGAGCCAGTCATTTTCAGTTTCGTGCCCTGCCCTTTGGTCTCATCACAGCCCCCAGGGTGTTCACCAAGTGTTTGGCGGTGGTGACAGCTCACCTGAGACGTCAAGGATTCCAAGTATTTCCACACCTGGACGACTGGCTCCTTACCGCCCCCACCAGGTATCTACTCATCCGAGCCAGGGACGCTACCATTACCCTCTGTCAATGACTAGGAATAACATTGAACTGGGAAAAATCTGCCTTGCTGCCCTCACAGCGTGTCGCGTTTATAGGCGCAGAGCTAGACACCGTCCAAATGTGGGCCTTCTTGCCACACGACAGGATCACAGTATTACAAAATCAGGTTCATGTTTTATTACCCCTCAGGAAAGTACAGGCGAGATGGGTTCTTCAGCTTCTGGGCACCATGGCAGGTACCATAATGTTAGTGCCTCTAGCGGGATTACACATGAGGCTTCTTCAATGGCTCCTCTTTGCCCAGTGGTCTTTCCAAAAACTCCCCCTTTCCCTCCAGATCCTACTCACAGACCAGTGCAAACAGGATCTCAGTTGGTGGCTGAGCTCCACCAATCTGGACGAGGGGAAACTGTTTGTTCCTCCGTCACCTGTCGCCACGGTGACCATGGACGCCGCCCAGATGGGGTGGGGGGGCATTATCTTGGCAGGACGGTCCAAGGCACGTGGCAAGATCAGGAGGTACATCTGCACATCAATGTCTTAGAGATGAGAGCAGTGTTACTGGCATTGCGGGCACTTCAGAGCTCTCTTCTTCTGGGGACGATTGCAGTACACTCGGACAACATGTCCATTGTGTGGTATCTAAACAAACAAGGAGGAACCAGATCTTACCCCCTGTGCAGAGAGGCCATGCGAGTGTGGCAGTGGGCAGTGTCTTCCCAACGTTTTCTAGTGGCAATGCACATTCCGGGGAAGGCCAATGTGATAGCAGACAGGCTGAGCAGAGCTATTCTGATGCCTTACGAGTGGTCTCTGAACCGTCTGGATGCGGAACAGATTTTCAGCAGGTGGGGTCAGTCTTGCTGTGATCTTTTTGCCAATCCCCTCAATGCTAAATGCAGCAACTACTTCACCCTGATCTGCCCACGGGGGGAGTCACCCAGGGACGCTGTAGTCCACGATTGGCCCTCTGGTCTGCTCTATGCTTTCCCTCTGTTTCCTCTGTTACCAAGGGTAATTCAGAAAACCATATCCTTGGGAAGCAAGATGATTCTAATTGCTGCACACTGGCCTTGCCAGGTCTGGTTCTCCTTTCTCCATCCATTCGCTGTGGACAGTCCTTGGATTCTGGACCCAGTACCAGACCTACTGACACACATGTCGGGACAGTTCCATCCCTCCCTGCGAACCCTTAGGTTGACAGCCTTGGCTACTCCACTTTCGTCATTAGTCAGACTTCGTTTTTCACCTGAGGTGGTGCACATTTTATCCTCTTCTCATAAGTCTTTGACTAGGAAGATTTATTCCAGCAAATGGAAGAGATTCTCTCTTTGGGCTCATGCCCAAGGAATTGACCCTTACACAGCCCCAATTGCTGCTGTTCTGGATTTCTTGTCCATGCTCTTTCAGCAATGCTCTGCGCCCACTACCATTAAAGTCCAGCTGGCGGCTATTTCAAACTTTCATACCTCCTATAAGCCTTCCCTTATGGCGCATAAACTCTGTAAGGCCTTTCTAAAGGACACCTTATTACTCCGGCCTCCTGTGTCAGAACCTATCATGCCCTGGGATCTAAACTTTGTTTTGCAAGCTCTTACTTCTCCACCTTTCGAGCCGGCTGCCACCTGTGAATTAAAGTTTTCATCCTGGAAGACAGCCTTTTTAATAGCCATCACATCAGCCAGATGGGTGTCAGAGATTCAAGCTCTCTCCATCAAACCCCCGTATTTAATTTTTTATAAGGACAGAGTTTCTCTTGGACCTAATCCGTCCTTCCTTCCCAAGGTAACATCTACTGTGAATCTCAATCAGTCTATTGAGCTGCCAGTGTTCTTCCCTCAGTTCTCGAATAAGGCAGATTTTAGATTTCATCAACTGGACGTGCACAGACAATTACGATTCTATCTACACAGGACCAAACACCTACAAAAATCTGACCAATTGTTTGTTTCCTTTTCAGAAAATAGACTGGGTTCCCCTATCTCCAAGGTTACCATTTCCAGATGGATTTCGAATTGTATTTCCTTTATTTATTCTTCAGCGGGAAAAAATCTACTGTTCCCCGTCAAGGCACACTCTGCTAGGGCTGTTTCTGCATCTCTGGTATACCATGCCAGACTATCTTTGGATGATATTTGTGCTGCAGCCATGTGGGCTTCCCCGCACACCTTTATTACTCATTACAAACTGGACGTGGCTTCTAGGGGCCGGGCTTCTTTTGGTTCCACAGTCCTCAGGAATATTTTCCTTTGAGCCTCCCGGGGTAGAAGTGCTGGGGACGCTGTCCTGCGAGTAAGAATGTAGGCGAGATTGGACTACATAACATCAAGAAGTTATGTACTCACCATAAGGTTCGATGTATGTAGTCCATCTCGCCTCACATTCTTACGTACCCTCCCACCTGCCCCCTTCCTGGAGGGATCTGGAGGTTAGGATTAGTGCTAGAGTACCTTCAATGGTAGTTTGTTTTTTCTTATTCCCCTTGATAGTGTTCTACCTTATTGGATTGTTATGCATGAAGTGTGATTGTTGGATTTGCAGCAAACTAGATCTGGGGTTAGGGAGCAGTGCAGCATGGGATACCTGCTTGGCCCAGCCAATGAGAGACTTCGAGCTAGTAAGTAAAAGTTGGCCGAGTTGGAGCCGATATTCGGCTCCGAACCCGCAAGTAGAATGTAAGGCGAGATGGACTACATACATGGAACGTTATAGTGAGTACATAACTTCTTGTTTTAAACATAGTTTCCCAAGGGTACAGATTTCGTTTCCACACTTTACCAACCCCGAACGGTTGGCCAGATCTACGCCCAAATCAGTGGGCAGTGGCTCAAAAGCAAGTACTCTCTCCCTTAAGATTAGAGGATATTCAGACTGTACCAGAAGAGGAAAAGGGACAAGGTTTCTACTCAAGACAACTCATAGTACCCTATCCTGGACCTTTCTATTATAAACACCTTTTTGGTGATTCCAAAATTCAAGATGCTAACTCTTCACCAGTTGCTTCCCATGATAGGCAAAGATGCCTGGTTGGCAACACTGGATTTAAAGGAAGCCTGCCTTCACATCTCAATCAGGGAATCTTGCAGAAGATACCTACATTTCAAAGCAGACTGCATGCACTATCAGTTCTCTATACTGCCCTTTGGCTTATCTACTGCACCCAGGGTATTCA